>NW_016108180.1:214659-223638 GCF_001604975.1 Cebus imitator | reverse complement strand
AAAAAAAAAAAAAAAAAAAAAGAATAGAAAAGGAATTGATTGCTCATGAATTAAAAGTAGTCTTGAGTAGAAAGTTTCTCCCCAAATAAATTTCACAATGACAGAGGTGGTTTATTGGGCAAATGAGGACTAGTTATTTCATAGCTAGTTTTACCAAAATATTAATCTGCATGCTTTTCTCTGTAGTCTTCCTTTTTTCATCAACATGGGTGTGCCACCAATGACACCAATGCCAAGTACAACAGTCGCGCTGCTCAGCTCTATAGGGAGAAAATCAGATCCCTCGCTTCCCAAGCAACGCGGAAGCATGGCACTGATGTAAGTCACTGGAGGCTGGATTGTTTCCCTTAGATACATGTTTGCTTAGTAGAAAGTGATTTTTATCCTGAATAATAAAACTTTTCTACCTGAGTTAACTTACAAGGAAATAATGTACAGTAGATTATTATCATTTGAAATAGTTATGTTCTGCATGAGCATTGGATTAGTGAGTACTGAAACATTGCTCCTAGGAGAAATACAGGATTAAGTTCCTATGAGCTTCTGGTCTCATTTTCGTCCGCTGATCAATACATAACCTTATTTAACATGTGTTTCTATTTAAAGACGCCTTTTTAAATATGTATTGATGACTCATGAATATTGAACTCACAGCCAAGGAGTATAATTCAGCCCTGAATGAAGCTTATTTAACACCTGGATTTTCTCCATAAGACACATCATAGTCTTCATGTGCTTCATGGGAACAAACATTAGATAACCCTTCAGTACTGTACTTGAGAGCCGTCTTAAACAATGACATCCTCAGTAAAAGGCACAGAAATATGAAGGACATAGCACTAAATAAACTACAGAAAGGACATTTGTTTATGAGAACTGAAACAAGAGGCAGAGTGTGTCTTGTTCTACCTCAACTGGGAACGTGCTTCTCGGGGAACTTATTTTTTGCTGCACTATTCTCCCAATGACTGAAAACACCACGAGGACTGATTTTGGAGTTAAAAGTAAATTTTAGCAAGTGGGAAATTCCTAAATATTAAATCCATGAAAAATGAGGATTGATTATCATTTGGAACCTGCATTTAGATATGAAGTCCTTGATCTTTCCTTTTCAGAAATGATTTGTGTATTTGAGGTACTCGACTTCCTCAAGGTTTGGAAGCAAAATTTACTGGATGATAGATTACTAAAGCGCACTCAGAGGTCCCTTGTAGGCATGTTACTGATTTTATATGGAATGGAAAGTGCCGTGCTCACTCTGGCAGCACATATACTAAAATTGGAACGATACAGAGAAGATTAGCATGGCCCCTGCCAAGGATGACACGCAGATTCATGAAGCGTTCCATATTTAAAAAAAAAAAAATAAGAATGGAAAGTGCCGATCTTTAGGAAACGGGTCTCTATAAGGGAAGTGAAGGGTATCAAATAACACCCTTCACAGGCCAGATGAATGCTTAGCCCTGTGTTGTGTTTTTTTTCTAGCTGTGGCTTGATAGCTGTGTCGTTCCATCTTCGTCCCCTCCACCAAAGGAGGAAGATTTTTTTGCCTCTCATGTTTCTCCTGAGGTATGTATTATGCTTCACATAATTTTAAAATGTGCTTACTCTGACAGTTACAAAGGTACATATTTAAAATGCTAGGATGTAGGCTAAGCTGTTGTAATAAAAAGTCTTGAAACATAACTACTTAAGAGAGAAGTGACATTATCAGCAATTCCAAGGTTAGGCTATCCGCCGTTAACTGATGGACTGACTTTGCTGTTCTCAACATGTGGCTTCCCTTCAGGGTCTAAAGCAGCTGCTCCAGTTTAAGACTCTCCCAGCTTAAAGGAAGAGGACAAGCATCCTTGAGGGCAAATGCCCTTTTCATTTTTTTTTTGAGACTGAATCTGGCCCTGTTGCCCCGGCTGGAGTGCAGTGGCACAAACTCAGCTCATTACACCCTCCGCTCCCTGGCTTCAAGCGATTCTCCTGCCTCAGCCTCCTGAGTAGCTGGGATTACAGGTGTGTACCACCACACCCAGCGAATTTTTGTTTTTGTTTTAAGATGGAGTTTCGCTCTTGTCGCCCAGGCTGGAGTGCAATGGCACGATCTCAGCTCGTTGTAATTTCCACCTCTTGGGTTCCAGCAATTCTTGTGCCTCAGCCTCCCGAGTAACTGGGGCTACAGGTATGCACCACCACACCCAGGTAATTTTTGTATTTTTAGTAGAGATGGGATTTCACCACATTGGCCAGGCTGGTCTTGAACTCCTGACCTCAGGTGATACACCTGTCTTGATCACCCAAAGTGCTGGGATGACAGCTGTGAGCCACCTCGCCCAGCCATAAATGTCCTGTTTTTTTACAGAAAAAGTCTAGAGGGAGCTCCTGTCCTACTACTTATGTCCTGTGAGCTGAAATTTAGTTGCATGTCTTATCTAATTGCCAGGGAGAACTGAGAAATTATCACTAATAGTATGCCTCAGTTCAGTTCAGAGCTCTGAAACTGACAAAAAAATGAAGACATTTTTAATAGGGGTTTCATTCTCAGTACACTAGCTCTGCTGTTTATGTAGTATATATCTCAAAGCTATTGAATGAGTTAATATAGATATAAGTACTAGAATCTGGCACAAAGTAAGTCTTCAGTAAGTGCTCTGAATATCACTATCTTCATCTTTATGACCTGATAGCAGCAGTGACAGCAGTCCACAGTACTTCTGTGGCCTCTCCTCAGATCACTTAGATCTAAGGAAAGTAAGGCCTAAAAAGCCACAATGTTTATTATTTGGCCCTTTCTTTTTTTTTTTAGATGGAGCTTTCATTCTTGTTGCCCAGTCTGGAGTGCAATGGTACGATCTCAGCTCACTGCAACCTCTGCCTCCTAGGTTCAAGCAATTCTCCTGCCACAGCCTCCTGAGTAGATGGGATTACAGGCATACGCCACCACACCTGGTTAATTTTGTATTTTTAGTAGTATGGGGTTTCTCCATGTTGGTCAGGCTGGTCTTGAACTCCTGACTTCAGGTGATCTGCCCCCCTTGACCTCCCAAAGTGCTGAGATTATAGGCATGAGCAACCATGCCCAGCTTACTATTTATCCCTTTAAGGTAACATGTGCCTACCTCTGTCTTAGAGCATCATATGTTTTGCCGGCCACCCTACCTCTGCCCAATCCCACTGACTGAGGGGCACGATTCGTTGAACTCTTGCTCAATCCATTCTTTAATTTTCTTTTTTTTTCTGAGATGGAGTCTATGTCGCCCAGGCTGGAGTGCACTGGCATGATCTCAGCTCGCTGCAACCTCTACCTCCCAAGTTCAAGCGATTCTCCTGCCTCAGCCTCCCGAGTAGCTGGGATTACAGGCATGCGCCACCATGCCCAGCTAATTTTTTTGTATTATTAGTACAGACAGGGCTTTACCACATTGGACAGGCTGGTCTTGAACTCCTGACCTCAGGTGATCCGCCTGCCTCAGCCTCCCAAAGTGCTGGAATTACAGATGTGAGCCACTGTGGCCAGCTTATTCTTTAATTTTCAATTTAAAACTACATAAAGTTATATAAGTTGTTAAACCTTATTTTTTGTTTTTTGTGGTTTTTTTGCTATTATAATTTGCACATACTTACTAGCATTGTCACAGTCAATGGTTACCAAAAATAGTAAAAAAAAAAAAAAAAGAGGAGAACAGACCAGGCATTGTGGCTCATCCATATAATCTCAGCAGTTTGGGAGGCTGGGATGGGAGGACAGCTTGAGCCCAGGAGTTTGAGAGGAACCTGGGCAACTTAGTGAGATCCCTTCTCTACAAAAAATTTAAAAATTAACTGGGCATTGTGGCACATGCCTGCAGTCCCAGCTACTCAGGAGGCTGAGGTGGGAGCGTCGCTTGAGCTTGGGAGGTCAAGGCTGCAATAAGCTATGATTGTGCTTCTGCACTCTAGCCTGGGCAACAGAGCAAAAAAAAAAAAAGGAACACAAGAGAAAAATAGATAGGCCTTCCTTTCCGTTATCAGGGACTCAGAATGGGATGTTTAAATTGTTAGGTTTCTCCTGTGCTTGGATTTGTTTTTCATGGCTGTTTTCTTGCTTTGTCTGCTAATGACTTTCCTCACCTTGTTTCAGGCGAGTGGCACAGCATGGGCATCAGCAATAGCAGAACCAGCTTCTTTAACATCAAGGCCTGTGGAAACCACTTCAGAAAATAACGAAGGTGGAGTGCTTAGAACTGTCATGTAATACTATTTTATGGTTCAGTGGCATGCTATGAAACTATTAAAAATTAAGATGGGCTGGGCACTGTGGCTCACGCCTGTAATCCCAGCACTTCTCGAGGCTGAGGCAGGAGGATCGTGTGAGTCCAGGAGTTGGAGACCAGCATGGGCAACATAGTGAGATCCCATCTCTACAAAATAAAACAAAACAAAACACCTGAAACCTGTTAAAATGTAGACCCTTCTGTCTTTTTTTTTTTTTTTTTTTTTTGCGATGGAGTCTTGCTCTGTCACCAGTCTGGAGTGCAGTGGTGCCGTCTCTGCTCAATTTAACCTCCAACTTCCAGGTTCAGGTGATTCTCCTGCCTCAGCCTCCTAGGTAGCTGGGATTACAGGCATGCACCACCATGCCTGGCTAATTTTTTTAATTTTTAGTAGAGATGGGGTCTCACCATGTTGGCTAGGCTGGTCTTGGACTCCTGACCTCAAGTGATCTGCATGCCTTGGCCTCCCAAAGTGCTGGGATTACAGGTATGAGCCACTGCACCCAGCCAGAACAAGATTTTTGAAACTTTTAAAAAATTTCTCTTATAGCCACTCTGTTGCCCAAGCTGGTCTCAAAGTCCTGGGCTCAAACAATTCTCCTGTCTTAGCCTCAGATTTTTTTATTGTAATCGTCATTCATAGCTGAAGAGTTCGTTTATAAAAGCTTATTGTTTAGAATTTCATTTTTTTCGCACCTGCAACAGTACATTCATCTTCTGTGCCCAGAAATTTTTTAAGCAATCAAGAAGACCTGTTGCCTGTGGCTTCACCTAGAATTTCATGCTTTAGCACTGGGTGATATAGTGCAGTCTTGAGTGAACTTAGTTTGCAGAGTGGAAAGGAGAAAACAAAAGAACTTTAACAAATAGAGATATGGGACATGAAATGCTCTGCTTGTGTATTCTTTTTCACTGCTGTTTCTCAGTGCCCAGAGCAGGTCCTGACTCCAGTAAACGAAGATGTGGTCAGTTGTTTTTCTATAAAATATCACTGTGCTCACTCATCCTGTTTGGCCTATTTAAATGTCTTAACCAGAGCTTATTTTTAAAATATTTACGTAAATGAAACAGTAGAGTTTCCTGTAAACCACTGTTGGGCCTCACATTTTAAAAATAATTGGTCTACCATAAAATTCACTCTTTTAAAATATACAAATTAGTGGTTTTTAGTATATTCACAAGGTTATGCCACAGTCACCACTATCTAAGTTTAGAATATTTTCTGGCTGGGCATGGTGGCTCACACCTTTAGTCCCAGCACTTTGGGAGGCTGAGGCAGGAGGATCGCTTGAGCCCAGGGAGTTTAAGACCGGCCTTGGCAACATGGCAAGACCCCTTTCTTAAAAAAAAAAAAAAAATCCCATCTTATTTATTTCTAAAATAAAGAAAAAAAGAATATTTTCAACAGCCTAAAGAAACTACATAACCATTAATAGTCATTTTTTATTTCCCTCTGCCCCTGGCATTCATGAGTCTTCTTTCTGTACCTATGGATTTGCCTATTCTGGATGTTTCATATATATAGAACTATACAATATGTGGTCTTTTGTGAGTGGCTTTTTAAGCTTATGATTTTTTTCAGGGTTCATTCTTGTTATAACCGCTATCAGTACTTCATTCCTTTTTATAGCTATATAATATTCCATTGAATGGATATACTACATTAATTTTTTTTTTTTTTTAGATGGCGTCTTGCTCTATTGCTTAGGCTGGAGTGCAGTGGTGTGATCTCAGCTCACTGCAATCTCAGCCTCCTGAGTTCAAGCCATTCTCCTGCCTCAGCCTCCCAAGTAGCTGGGATTACAGGTGTGCACCGTCATGCCTGGCTAATCTTTGTTCAGCTGTTTTTCTTCTTTTTTTGACATGGAGTCTTGCTCTGTCACCCAGGCTGGAGTGCAGTGGCATGATCTCGGCTCACTGCAATCTCTGCCTCCCGGGTTCAAGCAATTCTCCTGCCTCAGCCTCCTAAGTAGCTGGCATTACGGGTGGCTGCCACCATGTCTGGCTAATTTTTGTATTTTTGGTAGAGACGTGGTTTTACCATGTTGGCCAGACTGGTCTTGAACTCTTGATCTCATGATCTGCCTGCCTCGGCATCCCAAAGTGCTTACAGGTGTGAACCACCGCTTCTGGCCGCCATCTTTGTATTTTTTTAGTAGAGATGGGGTTTCACCATATTGGCCAGGCTGGTCTCAAACTCCTGACCTCAAGTGATCTGCCTGCCTCGACCTCCCAAAGTGCTGGGATTACAGGCATAAGCTACCACATGCCCAGCCTACATTTTATTTATTTTTAAAGTAATAAATAAAATTTAAATAACAAAGTATGGTTGGGCATGGTGGCTTATGCCTATAATCCCAGCACTTTGGGAGGTCAAGGTAGGGGGTCTCAAACTCCTGAGCTCAAGTAGTTTGCCCAACTTGGCCTCCCAAAGTTCTGGGATCACAGGCATGAGCCACTGTGTCTGGCCTTTAATGAAGGCTTAATATAGTTGCTAACCAGGATCCCTTTTTAGTTAAAATAGAATAAATAAGGCAGATTTCTTGGCAGCTGGAAATTTAGATTTCTATCATCGATGTAATTGGTATTAGAATTTCCAAATATTAATATACGTTGGGTATATAGTACACAGACGTACTAAGTATCTTATGACAGATCACTTTGAAACACTAGATCATAAGGTAGAATTTTGAATCCTGTTAGTTGAAGAGACCACTAACATTTTTGTTCTATAAAGCCATTGGATTAAAAATACACTTCTACTTTAATGGACTTTTACATCAAAATTCTTATAAGAATAAAATAGAATATGGAGCTAAAAAGATAGGTGATCATTGGCAAAATTGGATAAGATATGTAGCACTGTGCAAGTTGAATTATTATACATTCAAAAACAAATTAGGTGAGTTTATTTTCTGCACTAATATCAATGTTTTGAATTTTCAGGTGGACAAGAACAAGGACCAAGTGTGGAAGGTCTTAATGTACCAACAAAGGCTGCTTTAGGTAATACGCTTAAAAGCCTACATTTTGATTTGAAGTGTATGACTCATTAAGAAAAAAATAAATCCTCCTGCATTTGGCCTAGGCATCTCACCTGATGGAGTAATATAGCATCATGACCGAATCTGTTAATCAGATTTCATTAAGCAAAAGATGCTTTATATATATATGTTTTTTATTCATCTCTCAAGCTTCCAACAAAGATGCTACATTTAAACCAGCTTGATAATATAAAATCCAGCAATGTGGCTGGGTGCAGTGGCTCAGGCCTGTAATCCTAACGCTTTAGGAAGCTGAGGTGGTTGCATTGCTTGAGCCCAGGAGTTCAAGACCAGTCTGGGCAACATGGTGAAACCCTGTCTCTACCAAAAAAAAAAAAAAAAATTAGCTGGGTGTGATGGCATACACTTGTAGTCCCAGCTGCTTGGGAGGCTGAGGCAGGAGGATAACTTGAGCCCGGGAAGTTGAGGCTGCAGTGAGCCATGATCACACCACTGCACTCCAGCCTGGGAGACAGTGTGACACCTTATCTCAAAAAAAAAAAAGGGGAACAATGTGTACATTTAGCCAATGTGGTTGCTGGTGTTTTTGATTGGCGAGTTTATGTTGTGCTGGCTCACATTCCCAAAATAAACAGTGGTTAGAACACCTACACCATTCCTTTTTACTCAGAACTCAGCATGTTCTTCTTTCTGATTTTATCATAGGCAAACTTAGTCTTAAACTTTTCATTATGAAGGAATTATATTTTAATTGGTGCATATTAGATTGCATTCATTGGAAAGCAGCTGCTTTGGTGAAAAATAACTAAACTGTTAGAAATATTCCTGACAGGCGACGTAGTGGCTCACGCCTGTAATCCCAGCACTTTGGGAGGTTGGATCACAAGGTCAGTAGTTCAAGACCAGCCTGGCCAAGATGGTAAAACCCCCCATCTCTACTAAAAATACAAAAATTAGCCTGGCATGATGGCGCATGTCTGTAATCTCAGCTACTCAGGAGGCTGAGGCAGGGAATTGCTTGAACCCAGGAGGCGGAGTTTGCAGTGAGCCGAGATCGTGCCACTGCACTCCAACCTGGGTGACAGGGCGAGACTGTCTCAAAAAAACAAACACATACACACATAAAAGAAATATTCCTGGCCGGGCACGGTGGCACACCTGTAATCCCAGCACTTTGGGAGGCTGAGGCGGGTGGATCACGAAGTCAAGAGATAGAGACCATCCTGGCTAACATGGTGAAACCCCGTCTCTACTAAAAATACAAAAAAATTAGCCGGGTGTGGTGGCATGCACCTGTGGTCCCAGCTACTCGGGAGGCTGAGGTGGAAGAATCGCTTGAACCCAGGAGGCAGAGGTTTCAGTGAGCCGAGATTGCGCCACTGCACTCCAGCCTGGTGACAGAGCAAGACTCTGTCTAAAAAAAAAAAAAAGAAATATTCCTGACATTTTCATCATGTATTAGACTTGTCAGAGATTGGAAGCAGGTTATGTGACTACTACAATACAAATCTAAAAGAAAGTGATGAAAAGAAAAACTCCCACAAACATCTTTTTCACACTTGAAATGTAATAAATGACATTGTTCTCTACTTAGAGCTAAACATTATAATCTTTTGCTGTTTGTGGTTTTATGCTATCTTTTCCTATCAAAGCACATTCTTATCTTTATATGAAAAAATTCAGACTTAAATTTTGCTGGGTTTCTTTTTTCTTTCTTCTTTTTTTTTTTT
>NW_016108180.1:208237-214474 GCF_001604975.1 Cebus imitator | reverse complement strand
TTAGTAGAGACGGGGTTTCACCATGTGGACCAGGATGGTCTCGATCTCTTGACCTCGTGATCCACCCGCCTCGGCCTCCCAAAGTGCTGGGATTACAGGCTTGAGCCACCGCGCCCGGCCGGGTTTCTTAAACATAATTCTAAAGACAATATGTAACCTATGAGTAAAATGTACTTAGAAAAAGATTTTTTTTTTTTTGAGATGGGGTTTCACTCTTGTTGCCCAGGATGGAGTGTGATGGTGCAATCTCAGCTCACCACAACCTCCGCCTCCCGGGTTCAAGTGATTCTCCTGCCTTAGCTTCCTGAGTAGCTGGGATTACAGGCATGCGCCACCATGCCCAGCTAATTTTGTCTTTTTAGTAGAGATGGGGTTTCTCCATGTTGGTCAGGCTAGTCTCAAACTCCCGACCTCAGGTGATCCACCTGCCTTGGCCTCCCAAAGTGCTGGGATTACAGGCATGAACCACTGCACCCGGCCTAGAAAATGATTTTTAAGAAACTTCCTCTAAAAAAAGTATTTTTGTGCAATTTAGAAAGTACTGTTATTAAAATAAGAGAATGCTTTATGTTTCTTTTTTCTTTTTTTTTTTTTTTTTTTGAGGCAGAGTCTTACTCTGTCACCCAGGCTGGAGTACAATGGTGTGATCTCAGCTCACTGCAACAGCGTCTGCCAGGTTCAAGTGATTTTCATGCCTCAGCCTCCCAAGTAGCTATGATTACAGGTGGTGCGCCACCACACCCAGCTAACTTTTGTATTTTTAGTAGAAACGAAGTTTCACCATATTGCCCAGGCTGGTCTCGAACTTCTGAACTTAGGCGATCTGCCCGCCTTGACCTCCCAAAGTACTGGGATTTCACACATGAGCTACCATGCCCAGCCGAGAATGCTTTATATTTATTTTGGCTAATGTGATAAAATCTGTGTATAAGCTAAGGTGAAAAAGCACATTACTGACTGCTTTAATTGTATACATACTGCCTAGTTAACTTTTATTTTGAGATAGAGTCTTACTTTATTTCCCATGCTGGAGTGCAGTGGGTACAATCACAGTTCACTGCAGCCTGGTCCAAGGGATCCTCCCACCTCAGCCCCCCAGGTAGCTGAGACCACAGGCAGGCGCCATCACACTGGGCTTGCTTATGTATGTATGTATGTATGTATGTATGTATGTATGTATGTATTTGGTAGAGATGGAGTCTCCTTATGTTGTCCAGGCTGCTAACTGTAAATTTTCAAACAATTTTTATGCAGCCATAAAAAAGAACAATTATGTCCTTTGTAGCAACATGGCTGGAGGCCATTTATCCTAAACAAACTAATGCAGAAACAGAAAACCAGATATTACATGTTCTCACTTATAAGTGGGAGCTAAATCTTGGGTTCATACAAACATGAAGATGGGAACAGTAGGCACTGAGGACTCCAAAAGGAGGGAGGGAGAAAGGGGAGCAAGAGCTGAAAAACTTCCTGTTGGATACTGTGCTCACTGCTTGGGTGATGGGATCAAAAGAAGCCCAAACCTCAGCACCATACAATATACCCTTATAACAAAACTGTGCATGTACTCCCTGACTCTAAAATAAAAATGGGAAATTATAATAATTTTTAAAGTTTTGGGGCTGGGTATGATAATTCATACCTGTAATCTCAGCACGTTGGAAGGCCAAGGCAGGAAGATCACTTGAAGCCAGGAGTTTGAGACCAGACTGGGCAACATAGTGAGATCCCCCCATCTCTACAAAAAAAAAAAAAAGCCAGGCATGGTGGCATATGCCTGTATTCCCAGCTACTAGGGAGGCTGGGACGAGAGGATCACTTGAGTGCAGGAGTTCAGTGCTGTAGTAGGCTGTGATTTCACTACTACACCCCAGCCTAGGTAATAGAGTGAGACCATCTCTAAAAAGTAACAAAAATTTTGAAAAGGTTTTTAAAGATTTTGACGGGTAGAACTTAATAAAAGAGTTGTGGCATGGTGGCTCAGACTTATAATTTCAGCTCTTTGGGAGGCTGAGGCAGAAGCATCACTTGAACTAGGAGTCCAAGACCAGTCTGGGCAACATAGCAAGACCCCATCTCTTAAAAAAAAAAAAAAAAAAAGCCAGATGTGGTGGTACACACCTGTGATCCCAACTACTCAGGAGGCCAAAGTGGAAGGATCCCTTGAGCTGGGAGGTCATGCCACTGCACTCAGCTTAGGCAACAGAACGAGACCCTGTCTTAAAAAAAAAAAAAATTGTTGTAATATACTTTTTAAAATGTTCCTGAAGAAAGTACTGAATGTGGACTGGGCATGGTGGCTCACAACTATAATCCCAGCACTTTGGGAGGCCAAGGCAGGCGGATCACCTGAGGTAAGGGGTTCAAGACCAGCCTGGTCAACATGGCAAAACTCCGTCTCTACTAAAAATACAAAAATTAGCTGGACATAGTGGTGGGCACCTGGGAAGCTGAAGTAGTACTGAATATGGGGCAAGCTCAGGCTCTTTATTTCTCTTCTGTGTGGTGTAAAAAAAATCCATCTTCTCTGAGTTTGGAGACTGCATGGAAATACTGAGGACTCCATTTTGAGGAAGCTCTGTTAATCTAAAATATGATCATCAACTTGAGTCTTCTGGATGACAGACTAACGTAGAAAATGTTATCTCTTTAATAAAGTGCACTGTCTTAGAATTTTAAAAGACACGCTAAAAAAGAAAGATTATTTCTACTGGTCTGACTTTAATTTTTATTTTTTGGCAGAGGTTTCCTCTATCATAAAAAAGAAACCAAATCAAGCTAAAAAAGGCGTGAGTATTTCGTACTTTATATATAAAATATCTGGTAGTTAAGCTTTAAAACTAAAAAGCCGCTTTGTCATTTTAATTTTATTCTTTTCAACCATCTTATAATAAATGTGGCTTTGATATAAGGAGTCTATATTTTGTTCAGAGAGATTAATGTTATACTTAGTGAATTTTTTTCTAGAATGATTATTTAACATTTTTTCTATGACAAAATTCTGAAAAAAAATTAACAAAGTTCCCCTGGGGATTTCTCTCCTGCTCGTGTGGTTCAATAAGCAATGACGCCTCGTGAGGCTTAGAGGGTAGTCCTCTGGTGAGCTTTCAGATACAGTGATGTGTTGCAGAGCACTAGCTCTGGAGGCAGGTGCAGGGTTTGAATCCTGGCCTTGCCACTTATTGGCTATGTGATCCTGGTCACGTTACTTAACTTCTATGAGCTTTATTTTCCTCAGCCCTCTGTATCCAGGGCTTCTGCATTCGTGGATTTAACCAACTGCAGATCAGAAATATTTGGGGGAAAAAAAAATAGACCAAACGTAGTGACTCACACCTGTAATCCCAGCACTTTGGGAGGCCGAGGCAGGTGGATCACATGAGCCCCAGAGTTCGAGACCAGCCTGGGCAACATGATGAAATCCCGTCTCCATAAAAAATACAAAAAGTAGCCGGGTTTGGTGGCCTATGCCTATAGTTTTAGCTACTCAAGAGACTAATGTGGGAGGATTGCTTTATCTCAGGAGGCAGGGGTTGCAGTGAGCCGAGATTATGCTACTATACTCCAGCCTGGGCAACAGCTTGAGACCCTGTCTCAAAAAAAGTAAAAAATAAAAAGTAACAGTACAACGGTAAAAATAATACAAATGAAAACACAGAAGTAGCACTATTTCGTAGCATGTACATTGTTTAGGTATAAAAGTGATCTAGAGATGATTGAAAGTATACTAGAGGATATGCATTGGTTAAATGCAAATACTACACCATTTTATATAAGGGACTTGATCATTGCAGATTTTGTCATATACAGGATCCTGAAACCAATCCCCCCATGCTGAGGGACGCCTATAATAATACTAACTTCACAGAGTTGTGAGGACTAAGCCACAGAACAAGTATAAAGTGCTCGTCACAGTGCCTGGCAGGTCCTTACCCTCAGGGAATGTTAGTTGTAGTTACAAAAGCTTTCCGACAGCTTGCGTAGACTATAGTCTTGTGCATCTTCTAGCTCGGGGCCAAAAAAGGAAGTTTGGGAGCTCAGAAACTGGCAAACACATGCTTTAATGAAATTGAAAAACAAGCTCAAGCTGTGGATAAAATGAAGGAGCAGGAAGACCTGGCCAAGGCAGCACCTAAAGAAGAATCAGTGTAAGTTCCATTTCATTATATTAATACATTTTCAGGAAATAAAACTATTATAGAACTCCAATATTTGCTTTCCAAATGCCATGTATTTTTGTGGGGAGGGAGGGAAGGGTACTGCAGAATTTAGTTTTATGAAAACTGATATTGCATTGTCATATGGATTGGAAGGGAAAGAGATGAAACTGTAAGCTGTAAAGGTTGAAGCTATAAGGGCAGGACTGGGGTGACATCAGTGAGAAGGGAAAGACAGAGATGCATCGCATTATTAGAGTTAGAGAAATGCAAATTAGAGCCACAATAAGATACCACTATGTACCCTCTACGGCAGCTAGAATAAAAAAGCCAGGGCCCAGAGCAGAGGCTCATGCCTGTAATCCCAGCACTTTGGGAGGCTGTGGCGGGCAGATCACCTGAGATTGGGAGTTCGAGACCAGCCTCGCCAAAATGGAGAAACCCCGTCTCTACTAAAAATACAAAAATTAGCTGGGCGTGGTGGTGGGCGCGCCTATAATCCCAGCTTCTCGGGAGGCTGAGGCAGGATAATTGCTTGAACCTGGGAGGTGGAGGTTGCAGTGAGCCAAGATCACGCCATCGCACTGCAGCCTGGGCAACAAGAACAAAACTTCATCTAAAAAAAAAAAAAGGCAGTAACAGCTGTTGGCCAGGATGTCAAATGTTGGCTAGGATGTAGAGAAATTTGAACCCTCATACATTGCTCATGGCAATGTGAAATGGTGCCACTATTGTGAAAAACAGTTTGGCAGTCCTTCAAAAAGTTAAATGTAAAGTTTCCATGTGACCCAGCAAGTCTACTCCTAAGTATATACTCAAGAGAAATAAAAACATACACCTATGCAACCACACAAAAACTTGCACATGAATTGAATGTTCATAGTGGCATTAATCCTAATAACTAAAAAGTAGAAACAACTCAAATGTCTACCAACTGATAAATGATAAACAAAATGTGGTATAGTCCATACAGTGGACTATTACCCAGCCACAGAAAGGAGTATAGTCCTGATATGTGCTACAACATGGATAAACCTAGAAAAGTTTATGCTAAGAAAGAAGCCAGCCATAAAAGATCGCATGATGATTCTGTCTATATGCAATATCCAGAATAGGCAAATCCATAGAGACAGAAAGTAACTTAGTGGTTGCCAGGGCCTGAGGGGAGCAGAGAAGGGAGAGTGACTGCTGATGCGTGCAGGAGGCTTTTTGGACTGCTGAAAATATTCTGGAGTTAGTAGTGATGGTGGCACAACTTTGTGAATGGGCTAAAAGCCACTGAATCATGTATTTGACAGGGTGAGTTTTACAGTATGTGAATTATGTCTCCATAATGAAAAGAGTATTTATAATGTGAAGCCCTGTTGGACTCCATGACTCAATTCTGAATATATGATGGAAGACTATGGCTCTGGTAGTGTCTGCAGAGGTTCTGAGCTTGGATCTTGGAGAGAGAGAAGGAAGAGTTTCCGAGAATGAAGGAGGTAGAATTATTGTGTGTCCGGGGCCTGCCTGAAGTGGAGGAGTTAGAACGATAATGTGGAGTACCTTAAAGTGAGGCTGTCGTTGTCCACTTACCCGAGAGTCAGGAGGAGCTCCTTAAGCAGTGCTGTGATGAAGGGGTGTCTCGGGAAAGTGAGTTCGGTAGTGATATCCAGGCCAGTAAGAGTGGGGAGGACACTGGAAGCCAGGAGGCCAGTGAAGAGACTGGTTTTCAGTAGACATTTGTCAGGCTCTTGAGAGCTTTCCACTTGTGTTGAAGTCAGAAGAGAAAGATGGCCTTCTGGTAACTGTGACGGTGTACCGAACATCAGGAGAGAAGGAAGGCAGGGGGTGCGTGCCCTCAGAAAGGAAAAGTAACCTGGATTCCTACTTTTTATGCATGTGTTTTTTTAATGGTGTTTTCTCTTATTTTCATGTGTATTTTATCTGTTTTAGCTTGAGTTACTATAGACTGATGAAGAAAATAGTAACACCTATTTTATGAGGTTGTTTTAAGGATTAGTTTAATAGCGCAGATGCTCGTTAAAGTGCATCAAGCAATACCTGACACATAGTAGGTGCTCAGTAAGTGCAACTA
>NW_016108180.1:205121-208141 GCF_001604975.1 Cebus imitator | reverse complement strand
TTTTTTTTTAAGATGGGGTTTTACCATGTTGGTCAGGCTGGTCTTGAACTCCCGACCTCAGGTGATCCGCCCACCTTGGCCTCCAGAGTGCTTGGATTACAGGTGTGAGCCACCACGCCCAGCCTCATATTGTCTTACTATTCATACTGATAGTTCGCTAAGGTGTTTATAAGGTAAGACCAAATAATTTGAAATTGATATTTATTTCTCCTTGTCATTTAACTCACAGAACATAGGGGGCAGCACTGAACTGTATTTAGGTTGAATATGGTTTGAAATGCTTTGTGTAAAAATTTATATTGACTTGTCACAGACTTTATTTCTCTTACTAAGTTTTTGCTCCTGGTAAAGGGAAAAGTTAGAGTTGAGTGTTTCAATGGCTTCTCTTGGTATTTGGGAGTAGGCTCTGTCCAGATTAGTCATGCTTGAGGTTTTCCCAGAGCATGTGTAAAATCGGGCCTGATCAGCTCCCTTCCTGCAGATAAGCTGGATTGAAAAGCTGCAGGTTAGCTGGATACAGTGAAGTATGGTTGTTACTTCAAATAGTAACATGCTAATCTTCCTGAAAACGAGAAGCAACAATCAGCCTTTACTTGTATCTTTCACTAGGAGTGTTTAATACATCACAAAAACAAAGATGCAGATCAGAGGATTTATGAATTTGATTTGAGAAGCCAGTTTGGTAACTTTTGTGGCCTTGTTGAAAACAACCACACCACTGTGCCTTAATTACCACCACTGCCAGACAAACCTGTAGAAAGTACAGCTGTTTTATCCTTAATACATGAGTGTTGTTTTGCAAATTTTTTTTTTGAGACGGAGTCTCCCTTTGTCGCCAGGCTGGAGTGCAGTGGTGCGATCTCGGCTCATTGCAACCTCCGCCTCCCAGGTTCAAGCAATTCTCCTGCCTCAGCTTCCCAAGTAGCTGGGATTACTGGTGCGTGCAACCATGCCTAGCTAGTTTTTGTATTTTTAGTAGAGACGGGGTTTCACCATGTTGATCAGAATGGTCTTGATCTCTTGACCTTGTGATCTGCTCACCTCGGCCTCCCAAAGTGCTGGGATTACAAGAGTGATCCGCACCCGACCACAAGTTACTTTTCTTAATGGCTGTAAATAAAAGTTATTTCAGCTCAGTAAACTGTCAGAGCAGTGTTGTTTCTTATACTGTCAGAGTATGAAACTAAATGGCCCATGCAGTGTCCTGGTTTCCTTCTAGCAGTTTCCCAGCCCGTACTCAGTATGCCCACTTGGTAGGAAGGAAGGAAGAGGCAGAGCTCCTTGAGCTGCAGTCCTCCCTTGAGCCAATACCCGTAAACACTCCTGGAGTTCTGAGAAACGCCGTGTTCTTCTTCTTCTCTTTTTTTTTTTTTTTTTAGATGGTGTCTCTCTCAGTTGCCTGTGCTGAAGTGCAGTGGTGCTGTCTTGGCTCACTGCAACCTCCACCTCCTGGGTTCAAGTGATTTTCCTGCCTCAGCCTCCCAGTAGCTGGGATTACAGGCGCCCACTACCATGCCTGGCTAATTTTTTTTTTTTTTTTTAATTTTTAGTAGAGACGGAGTTTCACCATGTTGGCCAGGCTGGTCTTGAACACCTGACCTCAAATGATTCGCCTGCCTTGGCCTCCTAAAGTGCTGGGGTGTTCTGACTTCTTAACTCTGCTGGTGCTTCCAGAGAGATATTCTCATAAGCCTGGATGTGAAAGTGCATGCTTTTAGTGAGTGACCCAGTCCCATGTCAGATTACCTAGGAAGGAAAACTTTCCCATCTCTCACCTTTCTAGTAGAACCTTTTCATCCCCATTCATCTTCTCCAGAGGAACCTGTTGCTATAATTATATGTATTCATGATTTTAAACAGAGCTATTCTTTTCCTCCAAAAATTATACTTGGAAGAGTAGTATTTATTTGTTAAGGAATAAAATAGCCATAACCTGTTCTGTAGGAAGAGTAAGGAAAACAAACTGCCATGTGAAAACAGACCGAAGAAATCTTGCTAGACTCATTAAAAACAAGAAACAGCACAAGCAAGATTACCTTTTCCAGTAAGAAATTCTGGGCCGGTTATGGTGGCTCACATCTGTAATGCCAACACTTTTTGAGGCTGAGGCTGGTGGATCGCCTGAGATCAGGAGTTTGAGACCAGCCTAGCCAACATGGTGAAACTTTATCTCTACTAAAAATACAAAAATTAGCCGGGCTTGATGGCAGGCGCCTGTAATCTCAGCTACTCGGGAGGCTGAGACAGAGAATCACTTAAACCTGCAGGGCAGAGGTTGCAGAGAGCTGAGATCATGCCACTGCACTCCAGCCTGGGTGACAGAGCAAGACTCAGTCTCAAAAGAAAGAAATTCTGGCTGGGCGCGGTGGCTCACGCCTATAATCCCAGCACTTTGGAAGGCCAAGGCGGGTGGATCACGAGGTCAAGAGATCGAGACCATCCTGGTCAACATGGTGAAACCCCATCTCTACTAAAAATACAAAAATTAGCTGGACATGGTGACGCATGCCTGTAGTCCCAGCTACTCGGGAGGCTGAGGCAGAATTGCTTGAACCCAGGAGGCGGAGGTTGCAGTGAGCCGAGATCGCGCCATTGCACTCCAGCCTGGGTAACAAGAGCGAAACTGTGTCTCAAAAAAAAATAAGTAAATAAATAAATTCTGTTGTCCTTCCCTGTTACTACACAGAAATTTATTTGTATTACTAGGAATTTATACAATGTCTCTTTTACCATGAATTCATGACATTTTACATGCTTTTATAAAGTGGATGATAACTTAGAAATCCTTGTAAGGTAGGTATGTCATTTTTCAGAGCCCTGAAATGTTGCTGTCTCACTAAAATATGATACAATACTGCTGTTCTTGCTATACAGGCATTATTTTCTTTATGAAAAATTAAGTCATTATTGTATTTTTTAGAAATCTGAGAGCAGGGACAATGTTTTGTGTATCTTTTTACCCCTTTGGTGTCCTGTTTGTAGCAGGTATTTGATTTTTTTTTTTTTTTTTTTTTTTTTTT
>NW_016108180.1:197003-204951 GCF_001604975.1 Cebus imitator | reverse complement strand
CCACCCGCCTCGGCCTCCCAAAGTGCTGGGATTACAGGCTTGAGCCACCGCGCCCGGCGCAGGTATTTGATTTTAATAGAAGGGCAGTATATGACTAGTAATGCTAAAGATACTATTAGCTGATAAGTGACTATCCCATTTTGAATGCTCTCAGAAGCCTGATTGCCTAGAGGTCTCCTACAAGAAATTCTTTTGTAAACTGAAGGATCCTTTTACAATTAAGTAACTGCTCCTTAATTGATGTACTTGTGAAGTCAAATTTATATGTTTATTTATTTATCTTAAATCAAGACAGACTAGTGAGACTAACCTCATGCTTTAATATGTAATGTGGAAGTGTGATAAAATATTAGTCCAAATAAGAAATCCTGCTTTTCATTATCCCATATAGAAGTGATTTGGGTAAACATTATGTTATTATTCAGTAACAGGTAATGTGAACTAAACTTGAACAGTGATACAGGTTGAGCAGCAGTGAGAAAGTGGCTGTAAGCTCATTCAAATTTTCTTAAGCGTCCAGTCAAAAAAGGCAGGTAGAAAAAACGCCAACTTGCCTTCATAATGGCTAATTATAGAAAAAATCATGAAGCTAGAAGTATACATTTCATGTTTAATTTTGCTTGCTATTTTAGTGTAAGAACAAAGGATTAAAGCTAAATTAAAGAGCATTTGGTTTTTTGGCAGTGTTTTGTCACTACGGTTAGCCTATAAGGATCTTGAAATTCAGATGAAGAAAGACGAAAAGATGAACATGAGTGGCAAAACAAATGTTGACTCAGACAGACTTGGCATGGGATTTGGAAGTTGCAGAAGGTATGTGAGACTGCTTTCTTGGAGTTAGAATCAAAGCCAATTTGCGAATCATCAGTGGATTTTTCTTGGACTGTGTTACTTTCAACTTTAGAGATACTTTCTTGTTATTCCTTATCTTCTCTAATTGTTTTTGCTTTGCTGTTATTCAGTATGACATGCAAAATTTCAAATTTGGTTCTTTAAAAAAAGGAAAAAGGTCTGACTCTTCATGAAACACACAGCAGAGTGGAAGCCATGAACATAACCAGTATTTGTGACCATATTTTATGTAGATACAGTCCTCATAGAACTTTAACATTTTTGATAGCTTGCACCAGAAAAGCTTTGTTTTATTGCTTATGTTTTTAACCCCTCTCATAAATTTGTCTTTGTTCAAAATATAGATTAAAGCTTTCTTTATTTTGGAAAAACAAAAGTTTGTGAACTTACTGATTTATATATTTTTCTGTTTTCTCAAGTGGTATTTCACATTCAGTGACTTCAGATATGCAGACCATAGAACAGGAATCACCCATCATGGCAATACCAAGAAAAAAGTATAATGATGACAGTGATGATTCATTTTTTACTTCCGGCTCAAGGTATTCTATTAAAAATCATTGTTAAAGTGTCATTTTGAAAAGCAGTGTATAGTATGGATTTATTAGTTTATTTGCATTAGGAGAAATTCCAAATCAATTTACTTCATTGTTTTTAAAAGCTTTAGCTGGAGCCAAGGCTATTCTTTGGAATAAAAATTAGAGAAACATTTGTGAAAGGACAATGTTTGCTAATATTAAAATGTTTGATAATAAAATCAGCAACTGTGATTAAAATTGGAGGTAGGAGAGATGTGTTTATTTAAATTATGAAATTGGAGAAAGCTGCCTAATTCCGAAGGTATATGTTACTTTGCTTTAGTCCAGCAGTTGGAATATTACACCGCTCTTTCTCAGGGCTTCAGCAGATTTCTGTGTTTCAGAATGCCAGTTTCAGAAAACTCCAATTGGCAGAATAGAGTGTTAAATAAACTCTCTCTCTCTCTGTGTACTGACTAATGAGGAACATGATTGCACTTTGAGGGGATCCCAGAGTAAAGCCTAGGTTCCTCTCCTTCAGCACTCACTGTCTGATGGAGACAAGATGCATAACTCTAGTATGAAGCAGACTGTAGAGAGTAGTTCACGGTCAAGTGGCCTGTCAGGGCAAAGAGAACATGTTTGAGCTTGAGTCAATTCACTTTGTAAGGCTCCCTCAAGAACTTGCCCAGCCCAGGGGGAGGTCTGCTAAAAAGGCACCAAATGAACCTGTGATTTCACTGGAAAGGGCACGGCATAGCGCAGGAACAGAGGGGTAAGAATGTGGGCCCAGGGGCCAGATGGCATGGGTTTGAATCCTGGCTCTCACTGGTGTGACCTGGGCCAAGTTATTTAATTTCTTTGTGCTGTAAGCTTCCTCATCTGTGAATTAGGGACCCTAGTAGTACTTACCCCTTAGGGTTGTGTGAGGATACTGCAAATACTACAGCACATTTACAATGGTGCTTGGCTCTTGGCTGCTATACGATAATATAGAAACTCAGTTTAAGAGACACGTGATTCAGTCTAAATGTTTTTGTTTGTTTTTGAGATGGAGTCTCACTCTGTCACCCAGGCCAAAGTGCAGTAGCATGATCTCGGCTCACTGCAACTTCCACCTCCCAGGTTTAAGTGATTCTTGTGCTTCATCCTCCCAAGTAGCTGGGACTACAGGCATGTGCCACCACACCTGGCTAATTTTTGGTATTTATAGTAGAGATGGGGTTTTGCCATGTTGGCCAAGCTGGTCTCAAACCCCTGGCCTCAAGTGATCTGCTGGCCTCAGCCTCCCAAAGTGTTGGGATTACAGTCATGAGCCTAAATGTTTAATTACTCATGTTAGGTAGTTAAACTAACCACATTGAGGACCACCTTTGGGTTAGGAGTTCATGAAAATGGAAGACGTGCCTGTCAGTAATGGGTGTTGCTTACCAGAAGGCTCCATCACTTATGTCTCTGAGGGCATTAGAGTTGTCTAATAACTTATAGGCTTGAGAGGTTTTCATTTGTATAGAAGATATATATGTGTATATATACACACACATGCACTTCATATATAGAACAGATATAAATAATATTAACTAGAATCTAATTGTGAAATTATAAATTTTCCAATCAATGTTTACAGACAAGGAACTTTATAAAGAATACCATCCTTAACAATGTCTCTAGGTATAGCTCCAAATTATTTCAAGTCCAGGGATTTTACAAAAAAATATATATATATATAGTTTAGTGGTATTCCATGCCGATACTTTCAGAGACTTGGATGGTTTTATGTTTGCCTATCCTTTGCAGCCTCTATAATGCACCAAGTTTCACTTTACTCAGAAGTGATACCCAAATCATGTCTTTTAAAGGTACATAAATAGATTTTACACAATAAAACTAAATTTTTAATTTGATTTGGAAACTGCATGCATGTGGAATCATTTCAAATACGAATATTAAATGAGGGACTGAGTCTGGGTCAGAGGACACTCTTGGCAGTACGGGGTCTGTATTTGCCTGTGTGGCTTCTCCACAGCATCTTTCATTATTTCACTGCTTATTAGCAACCTCTGCAGATGATAGTGTAGGAACGTAAAGAACGGTTAGGCTGGGCATGGTGGCTCACACCTGTAATCCCAGCACTTTGGGAGGCTGAGGCAGGAAGATCACTTGAGCCCATGGAGTTCAAGACCAGACTGGGAAATACAGTGACACCTCATTTTTACAAAAAAAATTCAAAAATAGGCTGGGCGCGGTGGCTCAAGCCTGTAATCCCAGCACTTTGGGAGGCTGAGGCGGGTGGATCACAAGGTCAAGAGATCGAGACCATCCTGGTCAACATGGTGAAACCCCGTNTGATCACAGCTCACCTCAGCCTCAGCCTCCCATGCTCTGGTGATCCTGTCTCCTGGGCTAGAGTGCAGTGGCGTGATCACAGCTCACCTCAGCCTTGGCCTCCCAGGCTTAGGTGAGCCTCCCAAGTAGTTGGGACTATAGGCGTGCCACCATGCCCCATTAATTTTTTTCTTTTAATCCCCAGAGATGGTCAGGAACCAGTTAATTATGTTTTTTTGTTTTTGCATTTTTTTGTAGAGATGGGGCTGTGCCATATTGCTCAGGCTGATCTGGAACTCCTGGGCTCAGGCAATCCACCCACCTCGGCCTCCCAAAGTACTGGGATTACAGGCGTGAGCCACTGCGCCTGGCTGGTCGACGGTCACTTTTTCTCAAGGCTGTGGCACATCCACCTCACTTGTCAGTCTCTCCTGTTCCAGGCAGACTTTGTTGCTCTTGGTCAAAGATTTTCTTCTAATCACACAGAACCAAAAGCTGCCACTGAGTGCTGCTCTCTGAGCAATACCCTGCTCAGTGATAATTGGCTAATTAAAGTATAAACTGATCCCAAGGCCAGGCTCTCCAGAGATGCTTGCAAATCAGATCAAGTTTGCTGCAGGCTCCAGGCTGAAAGAGTATCTGCAGAATGGTCCAGTGATCCACGATCTGTAGCTTTGTATCTAACTCCAGGAGAAGGTTAATTAGCATCATTTATATCATTTTCATTCAATGTGTGTAACATGGAAGGGATTGCCAACAAGAAACTCCTTGTATGGAGTCAGTTCTCCAGTCCCAGCAGTGTTATTTGTGACTGCCTAACCAGGCAGAACGAGACCTAAAGAAAATGAAATGTATAACCTGTGGTGGATAACATTTAAAGATGTCCTTTGTTTTCTGGATAGGCTAGGTTATACTAAGGTAGCAAACATCCTCCCAGACAGACCTCAAGGGCTTAACACATGGCAGTTGATTTCTTTTTCACATAAAGTCAGCTGAGGGTGCAGGTGGTTCTCCAGGGTTCCTGTCCTATATGTGTCACCTTGATTATCCGGACTGATGGAGGTTTCACCTGCCTGAGACTGTAGCACCTAGAAGACACAATCTCTTCCATGTAGCTAGGGAAGATAGCACGGGCAACGTTGAACACAAGCATGACACACCTCGTGTCTGCTCCTGTCTCATTGGCCAGACCTAGATATGTGGCTACCCCTAACTTCAAGGAGGCATCCCCCACATCCGTAGAAGTGACAGAACCCAGGACGAGCGTCAGCAAGGGCTTCCCAAGTCACTGCTGTACTCTTGCTCATACAGGTACTTTGACGAACCAGTGGAGTTAAGCAGCAGTTCTTTCTCTAGCTGGGATGACAATTCAGATTCCTATTGGAAAAAAGAGACCAGCAAAGATACTGATACAGTTCTGAAAACCACAGGCTATTCAGAGAGGTATGTACGACAAAACTGTGGGGTTGTAATAGTGAATCCATGCATTTCTGGGAAAAATTTACTGATAAGATGATGATATGAAAATCTTTCATAAGGGGCTGGGCACAGTGGCTTGTTCTTGTAATCCCAGCACTTTAAGAGGCCAAGGTCAAAGGATCACGTGAGCCCAGGAGTTCAAAGCTGTATACAGTGAGCTACAGTTGCACCACTGGGCTCCAGCTTGGGCAACAGAGCATGACCTTGTCTCTCAAAAAAAAAAAAAAAAAAAAGAAAAAGTTAAGTGAAATCAGTACTGTTGCTTGGTAGCTGGGCTGGTAAGAGAGATCTAAGTGGGGTGCCTAATGGAAACTTCAGAGATTCTCACTGGCTCCCCGCCACTGACAGGCCGCTGTGCAGCTTTATTTGCCTTGTACAGGCGTCAGTGATCTTCCAGACTTCTCCTTCTTCAAGGGCTTAATCAAAAGAGTTAGCCATAGCAGCCACTGTTGCTATGAAACAGTTATTTATGGTTTAAAACCTGGGAGCAGATGGCATATTTATCTAGACCACACTTCTTGAACTCTTGCCAGAGAGACTTAGATGTGTTGTTTCTTGTGACCTGCAGATTGTCTAACAGGAACACAGATGCCCTCTCTAGTCCTCCTTGGTAGGGTGACCACCATTAGTAGAACGGGGGTACTATTAGGTACTTTGGCAACTGAGGTAAAATAAACATGGACTCTGAAAGCAAAGATATTAGTTCCATGAAGAGCTCTTACTGCTTTCAAATGATTCATTAGCCCATTAGAACTTGAATATTATGAATTATGAAAGAGTTCTGTTTCTGTTAAAAATAAGATAAAACCTGTCCTTGTTTTTCTTTTATGATTGAGTTCCATTATTTCCAGGGCATAAAGAGTATAATTATATCTTGAGTACAAGATAATGAAACTAGAACAATTTGCTCAGCCTTACAAAGTCAGCGTGGCTGTCGTTAGAATAGACAACTGTCTATAGCTGTAAATCAGACAGAATGTGATATTAGGGTGCTCTTATCAAGGGATTTTAAGGAATGTTTTCAGCATTGGGTAAAGGCAGAGTTGGAGGGGAGAAAGAAAAGTTAAAAAGCATTAAGAGCTATACAGTCAAAACATTAGAAAGCTAATAAAGGTTTGGAGATGAGGAAGTGAAGTCTGTGTGTTTCTGGGCAGGGACCAGTGGCCATTAGCCGTTCCACTCACCCCATCCTTCCAAGGGTCAACTGGGGGCCTGGCTGGTGGTCTGTCCGTCCCCTTAGTGAGTTGGCTGTCTCCCCCGCTGAGTTGTTCCTGCTTAGCATGAGCACAGAGAGCCTCTCATGGGCGACGAGAAGGAAGAGAAGGTGCCCCAAGCCCATGCACAGACTGCTGCCTCACAGGCTCATGCTGGTCAGGGGGACCCAGGCCGATGGCTGTCTCTCTCTCTGTCTCTCCTTTGACTTCTGAAAAGTCTAGTCACTTCAAAGTAATCGGATTCCCCTAATTTCAGGGTATTTCTTATAAGCACAGTGGCTTATAAAAATTAAGAATGTTATTTCCTTAGAGTGTTGCTAAATCTACAAAACTCTAAGTGCCAGTATCTCAGAGTCGTAAAGAACCTGGAAGTTCCAACCCACCCTCACCCTGCGCCAGTCCAGTGCTGACACCCACTCTTCCCACCCCAGGGCCATCCAGCCTCTACTGCACCCTTCCTTCTCCTCAAGACAGTCGTTTGGTCCCAGGGCAGCTCCATGAGAAATGCTGCCTTTCATGAACACTGCTTTTGGGGCTTCTGCACTCAAGTCAGCCTCCCTTCCGTAAGCCAGTTCCCAAACCCCATGAGGGCAGGAGCTGAATGTGCCTTCTTGCCCTGTGTCTTCCCCTAGCAGAGCACCTGACTCCTCATAGGTGCTTATTAAGTAGCTTTAAAACTCCTCATTGAATTGGTCTTAGTTTTTTCATGGTCCCTTGAAATAAACCCCTCAAACATGTGAATATCACCTTCCAGGCTAGCACACATCCCGCATCTTTTGAACCTTCCTCTGATGTAACTTCCAGTTCCTTCAATGTCATGATCTCTCTTCTCTGAAAGGGGATCGGTTGTCTCTATTCCTTGAAGCAGAGCCTGGGTATAGTACAGATCCACTCATAACCATAGGGAGAGCCCGGTCGGTTTCTAACTGAAATCCAGATACACTTTGAACACTGCGTTTTCTTTCCCAAGGAGAAGATGCTAGTGTAACAAGATTTGTTCTTAATGACCTTGCCAGAGAAGGCAGAAGCCACATTTAGAAATTCTACTTTCTGTCTATTCAGGATGTAATATCATACCATCTGCTCTAAACAGCAAGTTTATCCTCTGTCTCTTTTTTGTTTTGTTTTCTGCCAAGAAAGAGTAAATTTGTTCTTAGCATTTCCCTCCACTCAGATCTTAGCTCACCTAGGTCCCTGGCCTCTTTGCTCTTAGGGTTCTTGCTTCCCTCTTATGTTGGGCTTTGGCTACTGGCCCCTCTGACCTCCTATCATCTCCGTCTTTTGTGCAGCTCCTTATAGCACAGAGCTTGGTGCTCGCCTTGTTTCCTGTGTGCCTCCTGTCCTTACCCTCTGGAGAAAGCCTGGATGATGTCTGTTAAGGCCTCTATGCTCTTCTGTCACCCTTCCTTTCCTAACACGTCCCTGGGATCTGCCTCTCTTCTCTGAACTTCTTGGACTGCCTCCGTGAGGTGTGTATATCTGATCAGACTGCTTTTCCATCCTAAGCTGTCATGAATTCTGGCATGGCACGGTCACTGTTGTTTTGTTGTTTTTTTTTTT
>NW_016108180.1:193720-194999 GCF_001604975.1 Cebus imitator | reverse complement strand
CCTTGTCTCTCAAAAAAAAAAAAAAAAAAAAAAAAACTTTCACAAGGCTAGTAAATGATTTTCTTCTATTTCAGGAATATTATTTTGATTATTATTATTTTTTTTTTTGGAAATGGAGTCTCACTCCGTTGCTCAGGCTGGAGTGCAGTGGCGCTGTCTTGGCTTACTGCAGCCTTTGTCTCCTGGGTTCAGGCAATTCTCCTGCCTCAGCGTCTCGAGTAGCTGGGACTACAGGTGCACACCATCATGCCCAGCTAATTTTTGTATTTTTATTAGAGACGGGGTTTCAGCATGTTGGCCAGGCTGGTCTCGAACTCCCGACCTCAATGATCCACCTACCGCAGCCTCCCAAAGTGCTGGGATTCTAGGTGTGAGCCACCATGCCTGGCCTGTGTTGATTTTAAATTACTGATTCTAAATAGGAGGTGCACATCAGAATCCTCTGTGGACCTTGCAAGAAATGTATATGTGGGAGGCCTCTTCCCTGAAGATTCTGATCCATGGGTCAGGGGTGGCCTAGGCCAGGAAGGTTTCACTTTTTTCCCCAATTTTAAGGTATTATTTACATATGGTAAAATTCATCTTTTTAAACCTATAGTTCTGCAAGTTTTGACAAGCACATACATTCATGTAATTAGCACCAAAACCAAGAAGCAGAACAGTTCCCATCACCCCTAAATTTTCCCCATGTCCTTTGTAGTCCCCCCTCCCCTTCCCTCAGCCCCTGGCCACCCCAGGTCTGTTTTCTGGCCTTACAATTTTGCCTTTCTCAGAATGTCATTTAGGAGTCACATGGTAATTGACCTTTCTACCCTGGTTTAACTTTACTTAGTACACTTGGTCAAGACTCATTCATTCTTTTGTTCATTCCTGTTTACTGCTGAGTTTATCCATTCACCTGTTGAAGGGCTGTCTCCAGTTTTTGGTGATTCTGAACTTCTGAGAGTACAAGGGGGCATTACTAATATGTTGGGACAACAGGTGTAACTTGAAATTGTCCCAGGTAACTGGGACACTTTATATCCTGTACAAGGTATATCCTGTAGAGAGAGCAGTGTCCTTTGGACATTCCAGACAATGTAGTCAGTGTTCACCTGTTGATCTGAAATGTGAAGCGACATATTTGAACTGAAATGTGAGATAACAGACCCATTTTAAACAAATTCCTGGAAATGTTGTATCATTTGGCTATTTTTCTTTTCTCATTAGAATTTTCAGGCTTTTAAAAATGGCCTTTTGCAAAATTTACTGCTGTTGGCTTTTTAAAAAATAAAATGAG
>NW_016108180.1:189235-193125 GCF_001604975.1 Cebus imitator | reverse complement strand
TTTTTTTGAGACACAATCTTGCTCTGTTGGCCAGGCTGGAATGCAGTGGCACAATTTCAACACACTGCAACCTCCACCTCCCAGGTTCAAGCGATTCTCCTGCCTCAGTCTCCCAAGTAGCTGGAACTATAGGCATGCATCACCACACCTGGCTAATTTTTGTATTTTAGTAGAGATGGGGTTTCACCATGTTGGCCAGGCTGGTCTCGAACTCCTGACCTCAGGTGATCTGCCTGCCTCGGCCTCCCAAAGTTCTGGGATAACAGGCATGAGCCACTGCGTCTGGCCAGATACGTTTCTGGGGAGTGCATCTATTTATTTTCAGGTTGTTGGCTTTTCTCGGAAATGTTAATGGACTCAGCTAGGCACTGTGGCTCATGCCTGTAATCCCAGCACTTTGGGAGGCTGAGGCAGGTGGATCACTTGAGGCCAGGAGTTTGAGACCAGCCTGGCCGACATGACAATATGACAAAACTCCATCTCTACAAAAAATACAAAAATTAGCTGGGTATGGTGATACATGTCTGTAGTCCAGCTGCTTGGGAGGCTGAGGCAGAGAATTGTTTGAATCTGGGAAGCAGAAGTTATAGTGAGCCAAGATCACACCACTGCACTCCAGCCTGGATGACAGAGT
This sequence comes from Cebus imitator, assembly GCF_001604975.1. Classification (NCBI taxonomy): domain Eukaryota; kingdom Metazoa; phylum Chordata; class Mammalia; order Primates; family Cebidae; genus Cebus; species Cebus imitator. The sequence goes on along the minus strand of NW_016108180.1, from coordinate 192,491 downwards.
GAGACTGTCTCCAGAAAAAAAAAAAAAGGTTAATGAACTCATCATAGTGGAGCCTTGCTAAGCTGTAAGACTCAAGTGGAAGTGGGGAGGTTTAAGTCTTTCCCCTCACCCTGATCTACTAGTGTGCCTCTGACTATATGGACAATGGTTTCCTAAAATGTGCTGAATGTGTTTCGCAGAAGTTCAGATTTTTACAAGTATCACTTTTCACTATCATTTCAAGAGTAGAATTGCCCCTTGCTGTTCCCACAGTTCATAAAATCTGCCTGGCTTCAAAGTTGACATTCAGGCTGGGCGCGGTGGCTCACGCCTGTAATCCCAGCACTTTGGGAGGCCGAGGCGGGTGGATCACGAGGTCAAGAGATCGAGACCATCCTAGTCAACACGGTGAAACCCCGTCTCTACTAAAGCTACAAAAAATTAGCTGGGCATGGTGGTGTGTGCCTGTAATCCCAGCTACTCAGGAGGCTGAGGCAGGAGAATTGCCTGAACCCAGGAGGCGGAGGTTGCGGTGAGCCAAGATCTCGCCATTGCACTCCAGCCTGGGTAACAAGAGCGAAACTCCGTCTCAAAAACAATAACAACAACAACAAAAAAAACAAAGTTGACATTCAAATTCAGTTTTAAAATAGTGTCATGGGGCTTGGAAAAGAGCCCCTTAGAGAGGCCTTTGCTGACAGCTGGCTAGAAGCAGCACCAGGAGAGAGATGCCGCCCCTCTCCCTTCTTCTCGCTGCCTCTGCACTGGCCATCTTGGCTGAGGTGTTGTGTCCATCTGTCCCCCTGTGACCTGCTTCCCATGCAGGGCATGAGCTTTGTGCTGTCCCCCAGGACCTGGCCTTGACAGTTGCATTCAGTATCTTGTTAGAGAAAAAGAGCCTTCCAAATGACAGCTCTTCAGTGATTCTTTTTGCAAAACTGCCGACAATCTTTGGAGCCTAATATTTCCTTTTCCTTGTCTTCTCTAGTATGAGACGAGGGCCCGCCTTGAGAGGCTCTCAGCGAGTACCTCCATAAGCTCGGCTGATCTGTTCGAGGAGCAGAGGAAGCAGGCAGCAGGTAGGGGGCACTGAACAAGAGCTGGTCTTTGTCGTGTCTACGGTATAAACACATTTTGTCTAGATAGGACCTTTTCCTTTTCCAAGATATTTTAGCCACCAATATTTGATGCTCTGATCTCTGCCATAAGACAGACAGAGCAGAAGTTACTGTTCCAGGCTTCACGCATGAGGAGACTAGGTCATGAAATTAAAGGAGCATCCCCAACATTGCCTGGCAAGTCATCCTTCTAAAACACTATCATAGTGGAGTCTTTTCTAGCTGAGTGTAGACGTGCTATGAAATACCACGTGGTGTCTTAGCCTGAGAGGTGGACAGTCCTGGGCTCCCGTGTGACCCTAACCACCCTCTAGCTGTGAGGCCTTGAGTATGTCATGGCGCTTTTAGCCTTAGCCTCCTCTGTAACGTGGGTCGATAAAACCACCTCAAAAGGTTGTTTTGAGGCTTAAATGAGAAATGTGAAGTGCCACCGGGTGTTTAGCACGCAGCAGGCCCCAAGGGTGGGCAGAGGCAGATAGAAGCATGTGACTCTACCAGTGTCCGTCTTCCAGGAAGACAGAACACAGCTTTGGGAGTGAGCAGGGGGAGAGGAATTGTCTGTCTCCCGTATCCCTCTTCAGGGTTCAGACCCCAGCGAAGAGGTGTCTGGTCCTCCCAGGGCTGGGATGGCCTAGGATGAGGCAGCCTGTGAGCTCAGGGGTGGGCCTCAGGGAGCTGGCCCCTCTGCTGCTACTTCCGTATCCCCAGACGGAGAGATGCCTTGCGAACGTGCCCTACACAGGGTCTGCCAGGACACAGGTGGGAGGAGAGGGCCCTGTGGTTAACAAGAAAGGGGCAGCGTCCTCTGAGGTCATTTCAGGAAGCCATTTATCAGCAGGAGAGCCAAGGGGAAGGAGGACTTTCAGGGGCCAGGCATTCCAGGCCTGGAACCCTTGGTACCCCTCATTTCTAGGCCTAGAGGAGCTGGGTGTGGCTCTAGGAAGGCTATGAAGTGACCAACCTGAGCAACCACTTGGCCTTACAGTCACAGATAACAACTGTTTTTGGAGTCCAAAGAGAAACAGCCTCAACAGAGAAGGCCTGAGTGTCAGGGACATTCTGGGTTGCGGTTTGGGGATGTTATACACACTGGCCCCCGGCGTGCAGTGGGCACTGCCAAGGCACTGTGCTGGAGTGGAGGGAGCATCCTAGCCAGGTGGCCCCAAGTGAAACAAGGGTGTGTGCTGGCAGAGCAGCTGGCAGAGAGCCGGGCAGCCCAAGGTGAGGCCAGGGCCATAGGGGACCAGCCCCGGCATGTCTGCTGCTGGTAAGGGTGTGGGGGTGTCCAGGGGTGGGCACCCAGGGCCAGGTTCCCGTAAGCCACTCTCCAGGCAGGAGCACACCCTGTGCCTCACCCCAGACTCGAGCAGAGGGGGCTCGTTTCCCTCAGTCAGTCCGTCCCTTGCTGACTGGGCATTTCCTGGCAGTGAGTATTGGTGAGGGCAGGTGGGGTTCACCGGCTTGTGTTCCCATCTCTAAATTCTCAGCGTCCTGGCCTTTTGTCAGGGCCACCCCGGCAGAGAGGCACTCCAGCTGCCTTTAGAGGCCCCCAGCAGTCCTAGCCTTGCTGCCCCACGGGTCAGTGCTGGGTCACCTTGTAGGAACTCTGGCACAGCCGGCAGGCTAGTCCAGAGACCTGCATTGTTGAGTCCCCCAACTCCCTGCGATGTATGTTTTTGTAGTTTAAGTCAATAGAAATTTTACTCTGAAGCATTGTTTGTTTTAAAAAAATATTTGGAGATCAAATGAGAGCAGCCTTTCCAGTTATTGAATGAAAATTGTGGCCAGCCTGTGTTTACTTTCCTGTTCCCTTTCAGAGAACAAAGATCCATTAAATGTTATTGACCCTGTGTGGGTGCCAGAGAAACCCTGGTACCTCATGGTCATTGTAAGGTGCACCCTGGGGTGAGGGACCACTCAGAGGCCCTCACCCCCCGGCCCCTCTCACTGCATTGCCCCAGCTGATCTCAAACTTTGGGCCTTGAGCGATCCTCCTTCTTCGGCCTTCCAAGTAGCTGGGATTACAGGCACCAGCAACTTCTGTTAAATATTTACTTTTGGCCGGGCGCGGTGGCTCAAGCCTGTAATCCCAGCACTTTGGGAGGCCGAGGCGGGTGGATCACGAGGTCAAGAGATCGAGACCATCCTGGTCAACATGG
>NW_016108180.1:178695-188898 GCF_001604975.1 Cebus imitator | reverse complement strand
TTTCCTATTCAAGCAAAAGCTTGTTTTAAGAAACTGTTCTGGGCCAGGAATGGTGGCTCACACCTATAATCCTAACAGTTTAGGAGACCGAGGTGGGCAGATCACCTGAGGTCGAGAGTTCAAGACCAGCCTGGCTAACATGGTAAAACCCCACCCTTTCTAAAAATACAAAAATTAGGCCGGGTGTGGTGGCTCACGCCTGTAATCCCAGCACTTTGGGAGGCCAAGGTGGATGGATGTTTAGGTCAAAAGATCGAGACCATCTTGGCCAACATGGTGAAATCCCGTCTCTACTAAAAATACAAAAGTGAGCCAGGAGTGGTGGCGCTTGCCTGCAGTCCCAGCTACTTAGGAGGCTGAGGCAGGAGAATCGCTTGAACTCGGGAGACGGAAGTTGCAATGAGCTGAGATCGCACCACTGCACTCCAGCCTGGTGACAGAGCACAACCCCATGTCAAAAAAAAAAAAAAAAATTAGCTGGCATGGTGGCGGGCTCCTGTAATCTCAGTTACTCAGGAGGCTGAGGCACAAGAATCACTTGAACTTAGGAGGCAGAGGTTGCAATGGCTGAGATCATACCACTGCACTCCAGCCTGGGCAATAGAATGAGACTCTGTCTCAAAAAAAAAAACAAGACAGAGAGAAAGAAAGAGAGGAAGGGAGGAAGAGAGGGGAGCGGAGGAGAGGGGAGCGGAGGAGAGGGGAAAGGAAACTTCTGTGTGCTGGCTCACCCCTGTAATCAGCATTCAGCACTGTGGGAGGCTGAGGAGGATGCATTGCACATCTCTACAAAAAATACAAAAATTAGCCAGCTCTGGCGGTGCATGCCTGTAGTCCAGCTACTCAGGAGGCTGAGGTGGGAGAATGGCTTGAGTCCAGGAGGCAGAGGGTGCAGTGAGCTAAGATGGTGACACTGCACTCCAGCCTGAGCAATAGAGTCAGACCTTGTATCAAAAAAAAAGAAGAAGAAACAATTTGGTATTCCTTAATTTCTAAATTTGAAATGCTTCTGGTGAGGTAAGCTGCTTTCTGGGGTGTGTCTAGCCTGGGAGCCCTGTGGCCATTCTTATGGGCATTCTCTTTCTCTGTAGCTGAAGGATGGAGTGGGAAGCGCATGTAAGTGCCTACAGCCAACCTGGCCTGGCACAGCAGCCGTCCCTGTGGTCACACCCATGGGACACGCTCATTGGAGCTGGGGGACTGCCATCATTGGGCACTGCCTCAGGCAGGCGTGGGGCACTCAGACACCAGATGACAGAGCGGAGGAAGCTGGGTGAGAGCCAGGATAAAAGCCAGCTGCCCCTCAGCATATTTCTTTCCAGAAGGCCAGTTCTCACTGTTTGAATGAGCACGTCTGTGTGGGAGTGCAGACACCTGCAGACCCCTCGTTCCTACATTCCAGGCTTCCGTTTCTTGTGTGCATTGTGGGGGTCACATGGCTGGTAGTTTGTGGGGTCCCTTGACCACTGTCTCCTTCCTTGCCCCAGCCCAGGGTCTAGGAGTCCGGCCTCCAGAGCACTGCGCTCAGTCCGCAGTCAGGTGATCTGGCTTGGTTATTGCCACCCATGGAGATTCAGTCAAAAATCCAGAGTGGCCTGTATGTAGCAAACTGGCATCTGCCACGCCTGTCTGACAAGCAGCTGTCGGAGCACATTTTGTTGTTAAGCTTGTTGTTTGGCTGGCCACAGTGATATACACCTGTAATCCCAGCCTTTTGAGAGGCCAAAGTGGGAGGATCACTTGAGCCCAGGAGCTCCAGACCAGTCTGGGCAACATAGTGGGACCCCATGTCTACAAAAAATTTAGAAAATAAAAAAATTAGCTAGGTGCAATGGCTCACATCTATAGTCCCAGTTACTCAGGAGGCTAAGGCAGGAGGATCACTTGAGCCTGAAAGATTGAGGCTGCAGTGAGCTGAGATTGCACCACTGCACTCCAGCTTAAGGGACAGAGCAAGACTCTGTCTCAAAACAAAAAACAAAACTGATTTTGAGGAGCCTGGGAGTTGTTCTGGACCCTCCACCTCCCTCATCACACCATAGACCCATATGGTCGGCATCTCTCCTGCGTGTCCCCAAAACTGAAGCACGGCCACAACCCCCTGCTTGGTCCTCCTGCCTCCAGTCTTGGCTGCTGCTCACCCTCTCCTCACCCCTCCCACAGGGATCTTTCAAAACACAGTCATCCTTATTGAAAATCCTGCCGTCAGCTCTAAGCACAGCTCTCCGCCCAAACCCACCTCCAGGACCGTGGTTCCCATTGGCCTTTCCAGCCTCATTTCTCATCATTTACTGCTGTGGCTTGCTCCAGCTTTGTTGAGCCTCTGGAGCCCCCAGACCAGAATGCTCTTCTCTCCCATTTTCGCAGAGGGGTCCTGCTTAGGCCCCCCTGCACCACTCTTGTGCCTTACACCGAGGATAAGACCTTCCGATCGCCGGGTGTGGTGGCTCACGCCTGTAATCCCAGCACTTTGGGAGGCCGAGGTGGGTGGATCACGAGGTCAAGAGATCCAGACCATCCTGGTCAGCATGGTGAAACCCCGTCTCTACTAAAAATACAAAACATTAGCTGGGCATGGTGGCGCGTGCCTGTAATCCCAGCTACTCAGGAGGCTGAGGCAGGAGAATTGCCTGAACCCAGGAGGCGGAGGTTGCGGTGAGCTGAGATCGCGCCATTGCACTCCAGCCTGGGTAACATGAGTGAAACTCCGTCTCAAAAAAAAAAAAAAAAAAGACCTTCCGATGACTTTCCTGCAGCAGACCATCAGTTCTCGTTTCTATGCCCGTGGCACCTGACAGAGCCCGGCAGGCTCAGTAGGTGGTAAGCTGTGGAAAAGCAGGTCTGTGGCGACGTCCTCAGGATGCACTGTGGGTGTTCTGGGAACAGATAGCAGGGAGAGAGTCTATGAGCCAAGGACGCTCTTCCTGAGCAGGTGGCTGGAGCTGTCACTTCCTGGAGTGCACTGTGTAACCTGAGCACACTAGGGCTGTCTTTGACCATGGGCACCTGGCTCCTCCAGCCTGCCCAGGCAGCCCTCAGAGGAGACACAGCACCCCAATCCCATCACTGTGTTGAAATTCCACTCTCTCATTGGTGAAGGCCTGCAAGATTTTACAGTCAGCTGCAGGTGGAGATGGAGCACCTGCATCTGTGGTGGGCATAGGAAGAGTACTGTGGGCAAATGCAGTGTCTCTTCCAAGGGACACACTGCAGGATAACTTGTCAGTTGTATTTCGTTCTAAGAGAGGGACTTGACCGAGGGTTTCAGGCTGGAGTGGGGTGGCATGATCTCGGCTCACTGCAACCTCTACCTCCCAGGTTCAAGTGATTCTCCTGCCTCAGCCTCCCAAGTAGCTAGGGTTACAGGTGTGCGCCACCATGCCCAGCTAATTTTTTGTATTTTTTAGTGGAGATGGGGTTTCACCATGTTGGTCAGGCTGGTCTTGAACTCCTAACCTCAGGTGATCCTCCCGCCTAGGCCTCCCAAAGTGCTGGGATTACAGGTGTGAGCCGCTGTGCCTGGTTGGGTTTCTGTTTTTTGTAAGGAGCAGGTGGTGTCATGTGGGGCTTAGGGAGTAGCCAGGAGTGGCTGCCCCTGAGGACCTGCAGGGTTTGTGTTCAGCTCACTGAGCCCTCCCGTGTCGTACTACAATTGGGACACAGAAGTTTATGAACCCCTGACTGACAGCTCTGGGAGTGTGGCAGACCTCTTTTTTGTGTGATAGCTCTGATGAACTTTACCCACATCGGTAGCAATTACGGTGATGTTTTTGTCAGGGCAACCAAAACTTAAGCCAGAGTAACCTACTGACACTGGCCCTAGCAAAGAAGGTGGAAGTGTGAACTTCTGTACCTGGGAAGACTAGAATTTGGCCACCGAGTCACAGTCAGAGAGCATCAGTGACGGGTCCATTTGGCCCGCCTCCCTGAGGGAGCACCATTCTCTTGTGCTGTAACAAGCTTCCTCCATCCCCCAAGTGAGTGGGAGGGGCGGTCGTAGTCACAGATGGCTGCTGCTTTGCTTTGTCCCTGCCAATAACCCCAGAGCAAGCAAATGGCTCCTCTCATTTGAGGATAGTGAATCCCAAGGAAGGCTCTGATTGGTCAGGCCTGGGTCTTGTGCCCATGCCTGTGGACTGGGTAAAGGGAGAGGTGGTTCCCGGAGGAAGGGAGGAGTACTGTTGCCAAAAGAGGGAGGAGGCAATGCAAAACAGGCCACCCGTGTTGGCCCATCTGCCTTTTGCTGAGTACTTACCTGCCAGGGCTGTTAAGCACCTTGAGGAAATCGGCCCAGAGAGAGCAAGGAACTTCTCTAGAGGCACACAGCCTGGAAGTAGCAGTGCCAGGATTTGAACCCATGATGGCGTTAAGTCCCCCATACTGCATCTCCTCTCATGTGGGGTCTCTCATGTGGATCATGGCAGGGCTGGCTCTTCAGCCTGAGTCTCCATCCCACTGCTGGGCCCCTTGTGAGGCAGCAGGAGGGGAGAGATCCAGGTTCTCTAAAGCCACCGAGCACTCTGGGCACTGGGTTTGCTGCACCCTGGCCAAGGCAGTGATGAGCCAGTGTCTGTTGTGTGTGTGCAGGGAACTACAGCCTCTCCAGCATGCTGCCCAATGCCCCCGACATGGCACAGTTCAAGCAGGGAGTGAGGTCCGTCGCTGGGAAACTCTCCGTCTTTGCTAATGGAGTTATGACTTCCATTCAGGTCAGTGAAACGGGACGGTGCTTGCTGAGTATGACGGTATGTCATCATTTTGAAAGTGAGACTTGCTTCAGTCTTCAGTTGCTGGAAAATTAGATCATATGTTATTGTATAACCCAGGACATTATGAAAACCAGAAATTACAATTTTATATTTAACATTTTCTAATGTATGACATTAGGGGAATTGTTATAGGAATGATCATGATCATTGTCCAGTTCTTTTCCTAGATTGGAACAGAACAGAGAAGTATTAAGAAGGAAATTGGAATTATCTGTAATGCCACATCACAGAGATAATTCTGTTAATATTTTGGTATATTTTTAGCTCTAGATTTTTAAGGATTTTTTTTCTATACATAGATAAAGATATACGTATCTTTTTAAAATTAAAAAGGGATTGTATTATATATAGGGTTTTATATCATGCTTTTTCTCTGTAATGTTATGAGCATTTCCATGTAATTAAAAGTTCTTCTAAAACCACATTCTATTGAGTGAAAACATAAGCCAAGCATGGCACATGCGTGCACATAACAGCCGAGGCCATTTCTGATTATATGAATGGCTCATTTCTTTGTACCTTCTTGTTTATGTCAGGCTATTTAAGAAGGATTCTATTCATGTAAAATGCGGCTAGGGGAAGCAGAACTGAAACAGTGTGGACTCTGGTGCCTTTAAAGGAGGTTCCTGGTCCCCAGACAGATGCTGCTCTGGCTGCAGGTGCCTCCCCTTCTGGAGAGTTCCCTTAGCCCCCAGCCTCTGGATATAGCTGTTTTCATGCTGTGGCTAGCACAGTCTTCCCTTTCCTTTGGCCCTGAAGTTAAAATTCATAGAGCTCTTTCATGTCCCTTAGGTCAGCTAAGCCCACATCAGTCTCCAAATAGATAACATTCCTGTTTTATAGATGGTCATCCCCATTTTAGAGATTACTCCCTTTTATGTCCCCATTTTACAGGTGAAGAAGTTGAGGCACAGAAGGTAAGGTCACTTCTGCAAGATTAGCAGCTGAACCAAAATTTCAGGGTTTCAGACACCAAATGTGTTCCCCTGTCCTCCCCATCACACTGCTTCCCAGAGGCCAGCAAGTAGCCGCTGGCCCACTGAGCACCCTCCCACCCAGACACCTTGCTCCCTGCCTCCCGATCCCAGGACTGTGGACATGGATGCCTGAGGCAGGATGTGAATCCTGTTGGCTTCTGAAGCCCACACCTGCCCCCAGCCTTGGGTAGTGGCAGTGGTGGCTGCTTCCAGATGAGCACACCCTCGGGGGGCAGTGTGCATGTCACATGCCCAACACTGGGGGCAGTGTCAGTTTCAGTGATGCTGATCATTCAGGGCGCAGGAATGAGGACTGATGCTGAATGCTCGTAAACTTCTGTTTTGTTTCTCTCTTCAGGATCGCTACAGTTCTTAATATTGTGGTCATGATGTGTATTTCCTGGAGAAACTCTTCTTTAAATGAACCAGTGACCACATCACAGGTGGCAATGAAGACCAGATTGTTTTGCTACTTTTTCGTATGGTATATGTTTCTGATTCTTAGTATTCCTTTTGAGAAATTCTGAGTTCTGATGTAGTAGGAGCTTCACTGTGATTTCTGTTTCGCGTTACTTCCCTCCATGCCTCCTTTTGGCATCTCTGGGTATATCCTTGCTTTATTTTCTTGGAACCTTTGGTTTCAACACTGAGGGCCTGGAGACATCGGCTCCTCCTGCTCCGTGAACAAGGAGCCTTCATCCAGGAGAGAAGGAGAGGTGTCCATGCCACACACGGGCTCAGGGCTGCCAGAATCAGCGGATGCGGATGGGCCTGCAGACACAGCATTCACACACGCATGCTTCCTCCAGAAGGGAGCGACGGGCCAGAACAAAAAGCCAAACGTGACTGGTGTCTTATTGACAGATTGCTTCTTTTCTATTTCTACATGTTAAGATGACTTCCAAATAATATTTAAAGCCATCTCTTTGTAAATTGTTTATTTTATATGATCTATAAATTTAAAGATATTTTTCAGTGAGTGCTTTTAACAAACGTAAGCTTCCACATTGCCAAGAGAATTGATGTTACCTTGTGACAAGGTGTTGCTGTTTGAATTGATGAGAAATGTAAGATGAGGACTCCCTAAGGGGATTTATAAATCGACATGGTATACGGAATTAAAATGGAATGAGGTAAGAAGATAGAGCTACAGAAAACAGTGCAGCGTATGGCAGGATGCTCGTCGTAATTGGGCACTTTTGTGAATAGTTTTAAACCTTGCTTTTCAGAAATTACAGAATATGTATAAATGAATAAAGAAAAATAATTTAGCTGTGTTTTAGACAGCATTAGAATATATTGTTCCGCACAGTAAAATATATTTGAAATTTGATAAGCCGAAAATGTGGTTTTGATGAATATTTTGTGAATCTTTCTTAAAAGCTCAAATCTGTAGACTTCTAAGGATAATAAACACTTGCAGCAGTTGGTGTTGCCTACACTTTTTTCTGAAAGCTTTTGTAGCACATCATTGTGAATCAGGGTTTGTGGTGTCACATTGATGGACATTTGAATTGCGAGCAGCTGTGTATGGGTGTGTATTTAATGCATGTTTGGGGCTGATGTGCAGTTGTCATGAATTGGGATGTTGTTTGCAGCACAGGAGCAAGGTGGGAGGCCCTGGCTGAAAAATGAGGACGTTGGGCCAGGTGCAGCGGCTCACACCTGTAATCCTAGCACGTTGAGAGCCTTGGGCGGAAGGATTGTGACCCCACCTCTATCAAAAAAGAAAAAATTCAACCAGGCTCAGTGGCCTGTGCCTATAATCCCAGCCACTCGGGAAGTGGCAGCAGGAGGATCCCTTCAGCCCAGGAGGTTAAGGCTGCAGTGAGCTGTGATTTCGACACTGCACTCCAGTCTGGGTGATAGAGCAAGACCCTGTCTCAAAAAAAAAAAAAAAAAAAATGGGTGGGGGAGGGAGGCGGGCAGATCATGAGGTCAGGAGTTTGAGACCAGCCTGGCCAACAGAGTGAAACCCTGTTTCTACTAGAAATAGAAAAATCAGCTGGATGTGGTGGTGGGCACCTGTAATCCCAGCTACTGGGGAGACTGAGGCAGGAGAATCATTTGAACCTGGCAGGTGGAGGTTGCAGTGACCTGATATCACACCACTGCACTCCAGCCTAGGCAACAAGATGTGGTAGGCAGGGGCCTGGGGGCCTGTCCCGCCAGGCAGTGCTCTGCATCCACCGTGGTGCCGCTTGCCTGTGAACACCATCCCTGGCCCCTGCTGAGACCCCTTGCATCCGCCATGTGCCCTGTCCGGCCACCTGGGCTGTGGGGAGCTGGTCTCAGGGTGGGAAAGGCCCGCCTCCAGCTCCACCCTTGGTCTTGGGTTACTGGGAGGTAGACAGCCTTCCTGGAGCCCTTATTGCCTGGTGGGAGGGAGCCTGGGGCATTCTAGGGTCCAGCCCCTGACTCCAAAGCCTCAGGGATCAGGAAGCCACTGATGATCTGTGGCCACAGCCATGGCCTTGAGCTGGGCAGGGCCAAAGAGGACTGGCTGGGGTCTCTGCCACTCTGACATCGGGCAGTGGACAGATTACCCAGCCTTGCCCCAGCATTCCCTGGCAGCCCACCTCCCAGCCTGAGCCCCCTCCCCTGGCTTCCCTGCAGTGCTCAGTGACACACAGGAAGGGCACTCAGCACCAAAGTGTCCTCTGCACCAATGACACCAGTGTCCCTGTGACGAGGCCCAGCAGCCAACCAGAGCAGTCACCTGCTGTCTGCCACCATGTCAGCAGCCCCTGGACATACTGGGCCCTGAAGGCTGAGGCAGGGGCTCCTCCAGCCATGAGCTCTTCGGCCAGGCTGACTTCATCCCACACCGCCTGGCCCCACGCCTTTTACCCACCTCATCACCCGTGCCAGCCGGCATGGCAGTGCCATTGAGGAGGAGGCTCCAGAGCTGGGCCTGCCGGGACACATGTGTAGACGACTTCTACTATGACTACAGTTTCATTTACCTCCACGAGGATCTGTGCTCTTGGCCCTTTGAGGAGCCCGATCTAGACTTGGCAGGGATGGGATCAGATGCCCCCACCTCACAGCCCTGTGCCTGTCATTGGACCTCCTGCAGCCGGAAGAATCGCTTGAGCCCAGGGGGTGGAGGCTGCAGTGAGTCAAGATCTCGGCCACTGCATTCCAGCCTGAGCAGCAGAGCAAGACTCTGTCTCAAAAATAAAAAAATAAAGGCTGGGTGTGGTGGCTCACGCCTGTAATTACAGAACTTTGGGAAGGGAAGACGGGTGGATCATGAGGTGATCCTGGCCAACATGGTGAAACCCTGTCTCTACTAAAAAGTACAGAAATAAACTGGGTGTGGTGGCACATGCCTGTAATCCTAGCTACTCAGGAGGCTGAGGCAGGAGAATCGTTTGAACCCGGGAGGCGCAGGTTGCAGTGAGCCGAGATTGTGCCATTGTACTTCAGCCTGGGCAAGAGAGGGCGACTCTGTCTCAAAATAAATAATAAAACAAAACAAAATAAAATATACCTACTGAGCATCTTCCTGTGCCAGGCACTATTCTAGGCACGGGATACAGTGGAAAATGAGCTAGACAAACTGGAAAAAAAAAAAAAAGGATCATTCATTCTTCAATCCCTAATATTACAGAACTAGTTCAGGCCTATTAATGAAGTAACTTAGGGCTACGAATATGTAGTGTGCGTAGGCTAACACAGGCACACGACGGGCATTTATTGAAACGTTCCCTTTGGTGTTCCACCACCAGGCTTTGCCGGTCACACTTGGCAATGAACATGGCTGCTGCACAGGCTCAAAAGAGGTGGGAGAGCCAGTGCTGGATTAGGGCACGTTCAGTGAGCCTTTGTCGCAACAGCTGGAGAGATACTACCTCTGAGCAGCTTTCCGGAGAAACTTCAACCTGCTTCCTGAAAGGGCAAGCCAAGCTGAACAGCTTCAGGAGAGTCATTTGTGGGATAATCCATTACCATCTATTTGTGCTGTAGCAAAAGCAGTCTCTTGAGAGAGCAGAACCTGGCCCAGGGAAATTTTGCTAGGGACAGGGACTTCAAATTCTGGGGTCTTCCCAGTCCCAGATGACTTGCAGCTGTGGGTGAATCCTGATGGCCCCTGGTGTTTACTGCAGGTGCACTAAGCCTCCTGGCCACTGTGCTGCATAGATTAGCTCTAGAACTGCCGAAACCTACCATGTAGGTACTTTTTCTCCCTTCTATTTTTATAGATGGAGAACAGACACAGTGAAGTCATAGAGCCAACAAGCAGGGGAGCTGGGAATCTTTTTACTTTATTTTACTTTTGAGACAGTCTCGCTCTTGTTGTCCAGGATGGAGCGCAATGGCGTGATCTCAGTTCACTGCAACCTCCACCTCCCGGGTTCAAGCAATTCTCTTGCCTCGACCTCCTGAGTAGCTGGGACTACAGGCACACACCACCATGCCTGGCTAATTTTTGTATTTTTAGTAGAGAGAGG
>NW_016108180.1:174585-178548 GCF_001604975.1 Cebus imitator | reverse complement strand
TTTTTTTTTTTTTTTTTTTTAAGAACCAAGGTCCCGATATGTTGCCAGGAGCAGCCCCACTACCAATCAGCACGGTGGGGGGGTACCGGCCTGCCCCATTTCGGACCTGGGCCAGTTCACCTGTCCTTAGGCAGCCTGGTGGCCCCCGCTCCCAGGAGGTCGCCGTATTGGTACAGAACTTGGTGTGGACACCCCGTTGGCATAATGACCAACTGTTCTAAACGTCGCTTCCAACTCCTCAATTCTATGCAGCTAACTGTCCCCCCTTCCTCTTGGGCTCTCTCCTCTTTGTGCGGTATCCTGTACCTTCCCCAGGGAGAGCCATGAGGCTCACCAGGGCCTGGAGCTGCTGGTTCTGCTGGTTGGCAGCTTCCAGGTGCTCCTAAGGGGCCGGGAAAGAGACTGAGAAGGCACGGAGGCTGCCAGGTCGTCCCCTCAGGGCCCCGCCCTCAGCAACTCCCTCCCCTGGGTCTCCTGCAACTCTTTTTGTTGTTGTTGTTGTTGTTTTATTTTTTGCTTTTTTTTTTTTGAGACAGAGTTTCACTCTTGTTACCCAGGCTGGAGTGCCATGGCACAATCTTGGCTCACCGCAACCTCCACCTCCCGGGTTCAGGCAATTCTTCTGCCTCAACCTCCTGAGTAGCTGGGATTACAGGCACGCGCCACCATGCCCAGCTAATTTTTTGTAGTTTTAGTAGAGATGGCATTTCACCATGTTGACCAGGATGGTCTCGATCTCTTGACCTCGTGATCCACCCACCTCGGCCTCCCAAAGTGCTGGGATCCACAGGCTTGAGCCACCGCGCCCAGCTCCTGCAACTCTTGACTCAGCCACCGCTTTGCCCGAGCAACCTGCTGCTGCAGCTGGTCCACGGGCTGGGTCTGCAGCAGTAACCACCTGTGCAGCGCCTCCTTCTCGGGGCTCAGCTGCTGAGAGGCGGCCACGTGCTGCTGCAGGTGACCCAGGTACTGGTCTCGCTGCTGCTGCAGACTCTGAGCCTCCTGGCTCTTCAGCTTCACCTGCAGGAAGACCCTGGGCATGAGGGCAGTTGGTGGCTGGCTTCAGACTCTGGGCCCATAAATAAGGTAGCGAAGGATCTGCAGGGCTCTTTCGCCTGCCCAGACCCCTGGCCTCTTGCTCCAGGCCTCAGTGACTGCCTCCCTTGCCTAGAGCCCCATGCCTCCTTCCCCAGCCTCAAATCTCACACCCTTCTTCCCACCATTTGAACCATGGGCCACAGACTAGTGAAAACACAGAGGGAGCCAACCACCATCTGCTAAGTGTGCCACGTTCCTAATGCTTTCCATGTATTATCACATTTCATCCTCAGCACCTCTGCAGGGAAGATACTAACTTCCGCTTTTTCTTTTTAAAGACAGTGTCGCCCTGTCGCCCAGGCTGGACTGTAGTGGCACGATCTCAGTTCACTGCAACCTCCGCCTCCCAGGTTTCAAGAGATTCCCGTGCCTCAGCCTCCCGATTAGCTGGGATTACAAATTCGTGCCACCACACTGGCTAATTTTTTGCATCTTTAGTAGAGACGGGGTTTCGCCATGTTGGCCAGGCTGGTCTCGAATTCCTGACCTTGTAATCAGACCGCCTCGGCCTCCCATAAGTGCTGGGATTACAGGTGTGAGCCAACGAGCCTCATACTAACTTCCTTTTTAAGTTAAAGAAACCGAGACTTAGAGATGCCAAGTAGTTGAATGGTGAGCACCTGCTGCTGGTAGGCGGTGCCTGAGCCCACGCCCGGATCCAGCTGAATCTAAGGAGCCTCTTCTACCACTTTCCCTGTGACTGAGCAGCTCTATGCCTCTAGTTGGGATGATGAGGTTCAGATCTGGGGGGAGCCCAGGGCTACCCATCTCTCAAAGTCAGAGGGCAGGAAGCAAGACTGCCCTGGAAGGTGCTGGGGTCACTATCTCCCACGCTGGAGCTGCCTCTGGCTTCACACCTCCTTTCGCCAGACGCGGGTACCGCCTCCCAGCCTTTCTTGGATGGGGCAGGGTTACTATCTCCTTCAGCCCCCCAGCTTCTGCAGCTCCTTCTTGCCACGCTGCTCCAACTGCAGTGACCTCTGTTCTCCTTGTCCTGGACAGAGAGAAGCATTGGTGGCCACCCACTGCAGCCGGAGACCCCAGAACTGGGTGTCTGCCTTCTGCCTCCCATGGTACCCAGAAGGGTAGAGGTAGGTTAGAAAAATCATCTCCCCTACCCCATGCCGTCGGCCCAAGGCTCTGGCTCACAGGTGCCCTCAGAAATACCATTTCACGTGAGGGATACAACGCCCCATTTCACAGGTGGGGAACAAAGACCCTGAGAGCTAGGGAGAAGGCCAGGCTCCGAAGGTGGGGCCATGCACCAACTCCTTAAAGCCGCCCTGCAGCTCGGCCAGCTGCTCCAGGAGCCCATGGCTCTGGGAAAGCGTGCAGCTGATGGTGGTGAGCTGGGCCTGCAAGGCCTCCGGGATTTGCCAGCGCGCCTCCGCCTGCTCCGCTCAGAGCTCAGCCTCCCGCCCCAGCTCCTGCAACCTCTCCTCCTCCTCCTGCATCTTCTCCTGCTGCTCCGGAAGCCTCTCCTCCTGAGGCATATGCAGAGAGGTAGAGGTGGAGGAGGACTCGTGGGAGAGGCAGAGAGAGCAGTCATTGGGGTTGGGGGTTGTATGGGCTGTCTCGGCTGGCAGACGGGCCCCCAGCCCTGGCTGCGGGAGGAGGCTGGAGGGCTGGCCTGCAGAGACACTAGGTCACAGCCCAGGGCCTCTTACCTGGCGCCGCTGCACTCCAGGAGAGAACAGAAGACTCTCTCATAAACAAAAACAAAACAGCAAGAAGGAAATCTGGGGAGCCACAGGCCCCCCAAGGGACTGGACGATTAGCAGAGTAAAAGCCGAATATGCAATCAAGCACTCCAGCCTGTGCCCCACACGGTGCCACCAAGCGTCTCCTCAGAGCCGGCAAGGTGAGTCACAGCGCCTGGGCAGACCTGACCGACTGGGCGACTGGGGGTAACAGGTGTGATGACTGAAAAACTTTTTCCCTTTTTTTTTTTTTTTTTTTTATGGTTTCGCTCTTGTTGCCCAGGCTGGAGTGCAGTGGCTCCATCTCAACTCACTGCAACCTGCGCCTCTGAGGTTCAAGTGATTCTCCTGCCTCAGCCTCCTGAGTAGCTGAGATTACAGGCACCCACCACCATTTCTGGCTAAATTTTTTATTTTTAGTAGAGACAGGATTTCACCATGTTAGCCAGGCTGGTTTCAAACTCCTGACCTCAGGCGATCGGCTTTCCAAAGTGCTGGGATTACAGGCGTGAGCCACCACACCCGGCTGACTGAACCAACTCTCTAACAGCAGCCGGGGGGTGCTCTGTCTCAGTCCCTTCCCCATGCCCATCTCCAACAAGACCTGCCGCCATTCGTGCCCTGCTCCTGTGGCTTGGCAGGAGTCCCCCAGGCAAGTTAGAGGTGGAGGAAATGACAAATCACAGCCAGAGGAGGTCGTCTCCTAGCCTGAGTACCTCACGCCCTGCCCTGAGCTCGGCCTGTGTTCCTTAAAGCTGCTCTGAGTTCATAACGCTGGCCACGACCTCACTGCTCCCCTGCCTCCCCTGCTCCCCTATGGATGAATGCTACCCACCTTGAATCTTCAAGCCAGCCTCAAGGTCACTCAGAACTGACCTCTTCCGGACTGAGCACTTGGAATGTTCCAAGATTCTCTCTTGCCTCCTCCTGTTTGCAGCCTGCCTTGCTCATCTCTTCTCTCTACTCTTTATTTAGCAAAGGGCCTTCGTTGTCAAGATCCCAGTGAATATAGTTAAGTGTCCTTTTGACTTTAAAGAGATTGAGGCTGAGGCCGGGCGCGGTGGCTCAAGCCTGTAATCCCAGCACTTTGGGAGGCCGAGGCGGGTGGATCACGAGGTCAAGAGATCGAGACCATCCTGGTCAACATGGTGAAACCCCGTCTCTA
>NW_016108180.1:171172-173895 GCF_001604975.1 Cebus imitator | reverse complement strand
TGAACCTTGGGAGGCGGAGGTTGCAGTGAGCCGATATCACGCCACTGTACGCCAGCCTGGCGACAGAGACAGACTCTGTCTCAAAAAAAAAAAAAGCTTTCAATTCAATAAGCACTCGGTGCTTTTTACAAGTTTAAAACAAATACGAGGCCCTTCTAAAGTAAAACTAAATGCTAAGTGATTGGGGAGAGAAAATGAATGTAAATAACTCCTACTGTCATGGGGTTAATCACTAAATCCTCTTTTTCTAGAATCACCTGGCCTCCGTAAGCCTTGCAAATGAAACTGAACTTTTTTTCTTTAGACCTGGTGTCTGAGTAGAAGCTGAACTTTTCACTCAGTACTTAGCTATGACTTGAAATCATGAGAACCAAGAATTGCATTATGTCACTGTGTATTGCTTGTTACCTGAATTCCACACTAGGCTAGGATCATGGGTTGAATTTTTCATGATTTTCTCCAAAACCTGTGTGCTTTTTTTTTTTATCCTGGCTCACTGCCACCTCTGCCTCCCCAGTTCAAGTGATTCTCCCGCCTCAGCCTCCCAGGTAGGTGGGATTACAGGCACGTGCCACCATGCCCAGCTAATTTTTTTCTATCTTTAGTAGAGACGGAGCTTTACCATGTTGGCCAGGCTGCTCTCAAACTCCTGACCTTGTGATCTGCCCGCCTCAGCCTCCCAAATCTGTATGCTTCTTATCCCAGACCAAACTAAGCTTTGTTTCTAGACTTCTACAATTTATAGTTAGTCTACAAGAGTGGTTCTCAAAAGTGTAGTCCCAGCACCAGCACGTCCTAAGACCTTTTTATAAATGCAGAGTCTCAGGCCCCACCCTAGACCTGATGAATCAGAAACTCTGGAGTAGGGCCCAGCAATCTGGTGCAATAAGCCCTCCAGGTGTTCAAGAGCCTCTGACATACAGCAGGTAAAAATGTGTCTTTGTGTCGCGCCAATGCCAGGGATAGCAAATGTTCTGTCTTGACATGAATAAACAATGACCTGCAATTGAAAGACATAAATCTCCCGCCTACTCCCGCCCTCCATCCAATGTGGTTTTTTGTTTGTTTTTGTTTTTGTTTGAGACAGTCGCACTTTGTCACCCAGCCTGGAGTGCAGTGGCACAATCTTGGCTCAGTGCAACCTCTGCCTCCTGGGTTTAAGCCATTCTCCTGCCTCAGTCTCCTGAGTAGGTGGGATTACAGGCACGTGTGCCACCATGCTTGGCTAATGTTTTGTATTTTTAGTAGAGATAGGGTTTTGCCATGTTGGCCAGGCTGGTTTCAAACTCCTGGCCTCAAGTGATCTACCCACCTTGGCCTCCCCAAGTGCTGAGTCGGCAGGCATGAGCCACCGCCCCGGCCCAGCGTGTTTTATTTTTATGAGTTTAATAAGAAAACAAGTGGCAATCAGATTTAGTCTTAAAAGTATATTTACAAGTATCAATTCTCATCCTAATCTCATACAGTACCATTTATAGCTTCTTATGTCTAAGGTTCTAGAAACGAATCTTCACAATTTAAGTCTCAGGCACACTAGGAGTTCTGTCATAAAAGCCCAGGTAGATCTGAACGTCCAAAATTAGAAGATGAGTGGAATCATTGGCTATTATTTTTGAATTGCATTCAACAGAAAATTCGTTTTGTTACCTTCATACTCCCAAGTTAATAGAATCAAACCAGAATACTCCATTCTTACTCTTCCAAAGCCTCCAGCCAGGCCAAGTTTTACTGTATTACTTCTTGCTTTCAATGGATATAAAGTAGAGTCCTGGTAGGCACATTTTGTATACGTGCAAAGATGCAGAACAAAACAGATTCATCTGTTCATTATTAAAACAAAAGTCCTGGCCTGGCGCAGTGGCTCACGCCTGTAATCCCAGCACTTTGGGAGGCTGAGGCGGGCGAATCACAAGGTCAAGAGATCAAGACCATCCTGGCCAACATGGTGAAACCCTCTTATTTTTTTTTTTTTAATAAAATCAAAAACAACAAAACAAAAGTCCTGTAAACCTCAGATGGTGAGTGTGATACATTAGCACTAGTACCAAAGCCTCAAATATGAAAAGGTACCAAGAACACCACTAGCAAACAAAAGTGGGCTCTTGGCTGGGAGCAATCATTCACACCTGCAAGCCAATGTGGGAGGATTACTTGAAGTCAGGAGTTCCAGACCAGCCTGGGCAGCATAGCGAATTCATGTCTACAGAATTTTTTTTTTTTTTTTAATAAGACGGGGTTTCACCATGTTGGTCAGGCTGGTCTTGAACTCCCAACCTCAGGTGATCCACCCGCCTTGGCCTCCAAAGTGCTTGGATTACAGGCGTGCGCCACCACTTTAAAAGGAGCCGGGCATGGCGACACACACCTGTAGTCTTAGCTACTTCAGAGAGAGGTGGGAAAATTGCTTGAGCCCAGGAGTTCGAGGCTGTAGGAGCTATGATCATGCCGCTTGCACTCCAGCCTGGGTGACAGAGCGCAACCTGGATCGTCACATTCTGTCCTGCTCCTGTTTACACTAAAATCACTAAGTTAAAACACCTTCATTCAGCAGGATAGAAATTAAGTGAAATGTGACTTTGGAGCTTGACTAGCAAAAAAGAAAAAGTGGGCCGGGTGCGGTGGCTCACCACTGTAATCCCAGCACTTTGGGAGGCCCAGGCGGACAGATCACCAGGTCAAGAGATTGAGACAGTTTCCTGATTAACATGGTGAAACCCCGTCTT
>NW_016108180.1:168297-169847 GCF_001604975.1 Cebus imitator | reverse complement strand
GTTAAGGTCCTGGGCTGGGTGCCGTGGTTCTTGCCTGTAATCCCAGCCTTTCCCCAAGTTCTTGTCCTGTGTCCAGGAAGAATGAGGTACACAGAGAAGTGGAGGGTGAGCAAGACAAAGAGAAGCTTTACTGAGTCTTGGGACAGCTCAGAGGAGACCTGCAGGGGGCAGCTTTTCCAGCGTTCAGCTCTCAGTAGAGAGGAGGCCCTGGAGTGGGCAGCTCCACTCTGCAGGCAGGTCCCTGTTGACTTCCCAGCTCTTAGCAGAGAGGGTAGCTCCTCTCTGCAGCTGGCCATCCAGTCTCTGGTGGTGTCTCCATCCTCTGCCTTGCTCTGGCTGAGCCTGGGGCTTTTATGGACCTCAGAGAGGAGGACATGTGTGCCGATTGGTCCATGGGCATCCAGAAGAGGCATCACAACTCCCCACTCTGGTCTGTGGGTCTGGCAGCCCAGCCTTCAGCTTTCAGGCCTTGCCTGGTCTGAAGGTGGGGTCTTACTGAGTACCACCCTCCCCTGCCCAGGAATCTGCCTCCCACTGCCATTCAAGGCCCCTGCTCAGCCCAGCTTTGCTCCCAGGTCGGAGAGGGTGTCAACAGCCCACAGTAGGGTGAAGCCGGGCTATGGGGGCAGGTACTTCTGAGCCTGTGAGGACGAGGGGGAGCCTTCCCAGACCCCCAAGAGTAGAGGAATGCCTGCAGTGCAGCCACATTTGGGTGGCTGCGGTGGCACCCAGGAGGGCAGGGCTCCTACCTGCTTGCCCCAAGAGAGCACAGGAAGGCTCAGATCTGCAGCCATAACTTTGGTGGCTGTAGAAGTTGCAGGCTTGCAACTCGGGAGGGACAGGGCTCCTGCCAGCTTCATGGAGCATGGAACCCTGGTGGCACCTCACTGCTGCAGCAGTGGCAGGATGTCTGGAGTGGCTGCTGCCATCAATTAGAGAAATGAGTCATATATTAAGAAGGCAGTTTTTGAACAGAAGTATATTTTTTCATCATAAACATTTGAGAATTGTTATTTCTAAAATTTCTACAGCCTGAAACTACAATATAAATGAGAAATATTTAGATATGGCCAGAGCAGTGGCTCAAGCCTGTAATCCCAGGACTTTGGGAAGCCAAGGCAGGCGGATCACCTGAGGTCAAGAGTTCGAGACCAGCCCCTTTAGTAGAGAGTGGTGAAACCCCGTCTCTACTAAAAATACAAAAATTAGCCAGGCGTCATGGCACATGTCTGTAATCCCAGCTACTTGGGAGACTGAGGCTGAGGCAGGAGAATCACTTGAACCCGGGAGGTGGAGGCTGAAGCATTGCACTCCAGCTCGGGTGACAAGAGTGAAACGCTGTCTCAAAAAAAAAAAAAATTAGATACATTCATGGCTAATTGAACAGTGATTGACTCTGAAAGTTGAGGTTGATATTTCACTGAGTAACACTTTTTCACAAACTGCATTCATCAGGAATTTGAGGTAGTCGAATAATCTGATCCCAAATGGAATTTATTATATTCTATCACCCTTATATTCACTCATTCAACAAATATATATATATATAT
>NW_016108180.1:165180-167746 GCF_001604975.1 Cebus imitator | reverse complement strand
CATTCTCTGCCTCCCAGGTTCAAGCGATTCTCCTGCCTCAGTCTCCCAAGTAGCTGGGATTACAGGCACATGCCACCATACCCTGCCAATTTTTTGTATTTTTAGTAGAGATGGGGTTTCACCCTGTTAACCAGGATGGTCTAGATCTCCTGACCTCATGATCCACCCTCCTCAGCCTCCCAAAGTGCTGGGATTACAGGCATGAGCCACCGCGCCTGGCCCTCTAGTCTTTTTTTAATAAACAATCTTCCGTTAGCAATGTCATATTCTGTGTAGCAAGTTCAGAATTTTATGACGCCTAAATTAGAAACAAATATAGAATATTAAACCTTGAATATCTGTGGAGACAAATATGTTTGATGAATGACTCTGGAGGCCCAGAAATGAGAATGGCTAGAACTGGGGATTCCAGCAGAGGCAGTAGCCATGCCCGAGGGCCACAGAGTGAGGCAGTGGCAGAAGCGGGGGCCCGCCAGGCCTGTGCCACCCTCCCCAGGGCCCCCCGCCTCCGCGCCCACTGCCTCCGTGCTCCTGGCCTTGTGTTGGGGTGTCTGGGCAGCCTTGTCTTCACCACACTGTGTCTCCAGGGGTGTGTGGTGGACACAGATGGTGCCTGCTGGTGTCGGCCTGGTTCCCCTCCACTGTGGCCATCAGCAGCAAATAAGGGTGTGACAGAGGTCGGGGCTAGCCCTGCAGGGGGTGGGGGGACAGCCACAGCTGCCCCGGGGTTCCCTCCCAGGGGAGGGGCTGTTCTCCAGACCTCATCCTTCCACAGAGACCCACAGTCTCTGCCTGGGTGGGGCCATCGGAGCCTCGGTTCTATCAGCTGTGATGTGATGCTCTCCAGATCCTTGTCGGGCCGGGCTCCAGGGTGCAGGTTCAGGGCCAGAGGCTGTCGGGGACAGAGGGCAGGGCCACGTGAGGACCTGGCGGTCCAGGAGGCCTTGTGGGGCAGGGCCCTGGGGTTGCATCTCGGGGAGAGGCTGCCGCAGTGGGGCAGGAGGAGCGGGGATGGGGGCGGCAGCGTGTGCAGGGACCTGGCACTGGGGCTGGGGCTGGTGTGTAGCCAGCTGGAGTGCCCAGGAGATGAGATGAGAGGCAGGGAGGGCCTCTGTGGATGGGCTGGGGCTGGGGGGTCTGCTGAGCCGAGCAGGGAGGCTGGAGTTTTGCTACAATTGTAGGGCTCTGGGCCCACTCCCTCCTCTGCTCCTCTCCCAGCCACCCCCCCTCCCCAGGCCTCTCTGATGGGTCTCAAAGGCTGCCCCCACCTCGTCTCATCTTCCTGTCCCACCATCTCTAGCCATGGCAGAGCCTGTGCCTAGAGAGGGGAGGGGAAGGGAGGGGAAAGGGAAAGAGGGGAGGAGAATAGAGCTAAGAAGAGGGGAGGGAGGGATGTGCAGGTCAGTCTCCGGGAGGGGAGGCTGTTGACAAGATTCCGCAGACGGGCTTCAGTAACAGACTTTTATTTTCTCACTGTTCTGCAGGCGGAAGTTCAAGGTGAAGGTGCCAGCACGGCTGCTCTGTGGTGAGGCCTCTCTTCCTGGCTTGCAGGCGGCTCCCCTCCGGCATGGCCTTTCCTCCCCGTGTGCAGAGGGGACGAGCGCTCTCTGTTGTCTCTTCTTGGTAAGGAAGTGTCCTCCCCTGTGGCCTTCTGAACGTCTTATCACCAGTACAGTCACTTAGGAGATTCAACATAGGGATTTTGAATGTGGGGTTGGTGACGTCACAGATACATTTGTAGCAGTGTCTGTAGGAAATTCACACGCTGGGGGGAGGCACGGTGGCTCAACGCCTGTCATCCCAGCACTTTGGGAGGCCGAGGCAGGTGGATTGCTTGAGCCCTGGAGTTCAAGACTAGCCTGAGCACCATAGCGATACCCCGTCTCTACAAAACATGCAAACATGAGCTGGGCGTGGTGGCACGTGCCTGTGGTCCCAGCTACATGGGGCGCTGAGGTGGGAGGATCACTTGTGCCCAGGAAGGCGGAGGGTGCAGTGAACTGTGATTGTGCCATTGTACACCGCCTGGGCAACAGAGCGAGACTCTGTTTCGGAAAAAAACGGCCAACTTCCCACCCTGGGAGAGGCCGCTCTGGGCTGGGGTCGGGACTCGGCCAGTTGCTGTGAGGTCATTCCCTCTTCGAAAACCGTCTGAGCGAGTTACATTCCCACTTCACACGGAGGGTGAGTGAAACGCAGCCTCTAACTCCCAACGTGTGAACGCGGGTTTCCCCGGAGCTGAACTTCACCCAGAAGGGGCTCAGCGCTGTCCAACCCCAGGCCTCACCGGTGTTAAAACACGCTCTGAATGGAGAGACCCCCCAAAACAGGCTTGCGTGAGCAACATGGCTGTTTATTCACCCGGCTGCGGGCAGGCTAAGTCCGAAAAGAGTCAGCGGAGGGCGGTGGGATAGGAGTTGGTTTTCTAACTTTGGTGTAAACAATGGGAAGTGACAGAAGTAACTTCAGGGCGATTTTTGGCAAGCTGGGCGGGGGTTGTAGGTTGTGGAGTCACGAGGTTGGCCACGGTCGGCTGCAAAGTCCAAAGACCTTGTCAATCGAGGCG
>NW_016108180.1:156998-165060 GCF_001604975.1 Cebus imitator | reverse complement strand
AGGGGCTGATCGTCCTTCCGTTTTTCATGATCTTCTCCAGGTTTTCTAATTCCGGAAGGCCCTCGGGAGGTGTGTGTGGGGGTCACGGGGGTTGCCGTAGCGTCAAGACGCCTCAGTCAGCCTAAAAGACATTACAACTGGGACCCCCTCCCGAGCTTTCCATCCGTGCATTTAGGGCCCAGCACCCACAGGTGTCTCAGGACGCGGGGCCTGGGGCTGACTCCTGCTGGGCAGGCTCCCTGAGCCGCAGGGCGGGTGGCAAGTCCCATCTGGCGGACCCATTCCCCCTGCCCAGGTGCGTGGATGTGTGTCTGTGAATTGAGTGTGTGTGTTCTTGGTCCATTTATCTTTGGGGCTTTCGTGTTTTCTTACGTAATAATTTTGCATGGATGCTTCGTATAGGAAAGATGTTAGTTAATATTTGTTTAACAGAACACATTTGGGATCTATTGATTAAAAAAGAAAATGGTGATAACAACAATCCAAGGACCCGGTTGAAACCGGCAGAGGCTGGGCCAAGGGCTCAGGCAGTGGTGCGTGGAAAAGGTGCTTATTGTAGTTTTGTTCTCGATGAAGCCAGTGAGGGCCGCGGGATGTTTCTGAACCTCTGCGCCGAGAGGAAGTGGGTCAGCAAACAGAGGAGTGGGAGACGGGGGTTTGTTTTGCACACACAGCCTTTCCCGGGAACAAATTCTCTCTTAAAATGCAGCATTAAGAAGTCACCTCAGCCGGGCATGGTGGCTCACGCCTGTAATCCCAGCACTTTGGGAGGCTGAGGTGGGGAAATTACTTGAGCTCAGGAGTTCGAGACCAGCCTT
The DNA here is from genome assembly GCF_001604975.1 of Cebus imitator. Lineage (NCBI taxonomy): Eukaryota > Metazoa > Chordata > Mammalia > Primates > Cebidae > Cebus > Cebus imitator. Next base: position 164,242 of record NW_016108180.1, on the reverse strand, counting down.
GGCAACATGGCGAAACCCCATCTCTACTAAAAATACAAAAAATGAGCCGGGCATGGTAGTGGGTGCCTGTAATCCCAGCCACTTGGGAGGCTGAGGTACGAGAATCACTTGAACCCAGGAGGCTGAGGTTGTAGTGAGCCGAGATCACACCACTGCAGTCTAGCCTGGGCAACAGAGTGAGACTCCGTCTCAAAAAATAAAGATAAAAATTAAAATTGCAACCCTCCCCACTGAGCATGGTGGCTCATGCCTGTAATCCCAGCACTTTGGGAAGCCAAGGCAGGAGGATTGCTTAAGCCCAGGAGTCGAAGACCAGCCTGGGCGACACAGAAAGACTCCATCTCTACAAAATACTGGAAAAAAAAAAATTAGCTGGGCATGGAGGCCTGCGCCTATCGTCCCAACTGCTTGGGAAGCTGAAGCTGAAACCGAAGGATTGCTTCAGCTGGGGAGGTCTACTGCAGTGAGCTGTGATCTTGACGCTGCACTCCAGCCAGGGCAAGAGAGCGCAACACTGTCTCAAAAATAAATGATTGCCACCCACCCCTCGCAGCTACTGCTCGGCTTGGGAAGGAGTTGATTCTCTCAGCTGACTCCAGAATGTCCAGCTCTCCGTGGTTACGAGGGCTCAGAGAGCATTGTTTGCGCTGGGTCGTGGGATGGGTTTACACAGGGCCACGTGCCTTCTGCTCCCTTCCAGTCCCGTCCATGTTCCCTGTTTGTGGTTCTTATCATTCTGCTTGCCTGAGTCCTTGGTCTCCCCGAAAAGAAGAGTGCAGTGGAGGTCACCCTGTATGTACCCCAGCACGCACAGATAGACCAACAACAAGCAGACATCGGGGCGCTTAAGCTGGTCCCACTGGAGCAGCCGGGGGCCTGCAGGGGCGCTGGGCAGAGAGGGTGGTGCACAGCCCTGCTGATAACTCACCTGTGCCCTGTGCCCCATCCCTGGGCTGTGGGGGTCCCCGCTTGCCCCTGCATCAGACATGACCTCTCACCCAAGCTCTTGCTTTCTCTCCACTGCCCTGTGGCCATCCTCCCAGTTGTATGGTTGGCTGATCTTGTCTGTACCACAATGCCCTGACTGTGTGAGGGAGGAAGTGTGGGGACTGTCATGGCCCATGAACCTGTTCACCTCCAGAAGCGGCTCCCAACCCCAGGCTCCTTCCAGCAGACCCTTGGAAAGGTCATGGCCTCAAGGGGCAGAGGAAGGGGGGCAGCAGGGTGGACAGAGGTGCCTTGGGCCATGCTGAGGGGTTCAGGGCTTCACCTGGGAGGGTCTGTGCTGGGCAGAGGTAGCAGGCCCCGTGGCAGGAGGAAGGGACCCTCAGGGCTCCCAGCCAGGGAGGGGTAGCTCGAGTCACGTGGAGACTGTGGGCTTGGGATGCTGAGGAGTCCGGGAGTGGGAGGAGCTGCAGGCAGAAGGTGGGGGTCACGAGAGTGGCTGAGCAGCCTGGTGGGGGCCGCAGGGGCTGGGTAGGCGTGAGGTGAGGAGGTGATGGGGGAAGTAGCTGGAGTGTTGAGCTGGAGGGGCCCGTTTGAGGGACACGGGTCCCACCCACACAGGCGTCCACTAGACTCAGGCGTCTGGGCAGTGATGCTTGCTCTTAGCTGCAGCCCTGGGTGGCTGGACACCACTGCACTCCAGCCTGGGCAACTGAACGAGACTCCATGTCAGAAAAAAATTATTAAAAAAAAAAAAAAATATATATATATATATATATTTATATATATATACAAAAAGTTAAGGATCAGCATGACATTTGAGAAAAGCGTATAATGTGAAAAATGAACACCAAGCTAACCATAAAACGGAGCAATTTAGAGGGAAAAGATTATGCAGGGAATATATATATATATATATACATACATATCACGGGTATAAATATATATATTTTTGGCCGGGCACGGTGGATCACACCTTTAATCCTAGCACTTTGGGAGACCAAGGTGGGCAGATCACCTGAAGTCATGAGTTTGAGACCAGCCTGACCAACATGGGGAAACCCTGCCTCTACTAAAAATACAAAAATCAGCCAGGCATGATGGTGGGTGCCTGTAATCCCAGCTACTCAGGAGGCTGAGGCAGGAGACATGCTTGAACCCAGGAGGCACAGGTTGCAGTGAGCCGAGATCACACCACTGCACTCCAGCCTGGCGACAGAGCGAGACTCCATCTCAAAATACATATTTTGGCTCCTGCTTTTAGCTGGCTTCTGCTACCTGGGCCCCATCTTCCTTTCTGTGGCTGCCCTGTCATTTTGCTGATGCCCACCCTCCATCACTTCTTTAAATATATATAATGGGTTTTTTTGCCCATGGCATAATCCCAAGAGGTCTTAAGAACATGTTTCCTCCATGTCCTCCTACTTACGTATTTTTGAGACAAAGTCTTGTTCTATCGTAGAGTGCAGTGGTGAGATCTCAGTTCACTGCAACCTCCACCTCCCACGTTCAAATGATTCTCCTGCCTCAGCCTTCCAAGTAGCTGAAACTACAGGGGTACCCCGCCATGTCCGGCTAATTTTTTCACATTTTTAGTAAAGACAGGGTTTCACCATGTTGGCCAGGCCGGTCTCAAACTCCTGACCTCAAGTGATCCACCTGCCTCAGCCTCCCAAAGTGCTGGGATGACAGGTGTGAGTCACTGCGCCCAGGCATGGCCTTCTAATTCTTTTTTTTTTAAAGATGGGGTTTCACCATATTGCTCAGGCTGGTCTCGAACTCCTGACCTCAGGCGATCCACCCACTTCAGCCTCCCAAAGTGCTGGGATTACAGGCATGAGCCACCATGCTTGGCGCCTTCTAATTCTTTTGGTTTTTTTTTTTGAGACAAAGTTTTACTCTCATTGCCCAGGCTGGAGCGCATGGCGCGATCTTGGCTCACTGTAACCTCTGCCTCCTATGTTCAAGTGATTCTCCTGCCTCACCCTCCTGAATAGCTGGGATTACAGGCACCTGCCACCATGCCCAGCTAGTTTTTGTATTTTTGGTAGAGATGGGGTTTTGCCATGTTGGCCAGGCTGGTCTCAAACTCCTGACTTTACGTGATCCACCCACCTTGGCCTCCCAAAGTGCTGGGATTACAGGTGTGAGCCACCGTGCCCAGCTTATTTTTGAGACAGAGTCTCACTTTGTCACCCAGGCTGGAGTGCAGTGGCAGAATCTCGGCTCACTGAAACCTCTGCCTCCCTGGCTCAAGCGATACCCTCCCCTCAGCCTCCCAAGTAGCTGGGATTACAAGCATTCACCCCAGCCCCTGGCTAATTTTTGTATTTTTATTAGAGATGGGGTTTCACCATTTTGGCCAGGCTGGTCTCGAACTCCTGACCTCAAGTGATCTGCCCACCTCGGTCTCCCAAAGTACTGGAATGACAGGCTTGAGCCGCCACACCCAGCCTCCTAAGCACATTATTTAAGGATAAAAAGGCAGACATGAAAAGACCGACCTGAAACAGAAATGTTGGAACAATAAACACAAGGGCACGTGAGCCTTGTGGACGCACTAGGGCGGGGATTGTTTTTAATAACAGGTGCATAAGCCACTTGCGTCCTCAAGCCATGCATAGGTCCTGGGTTAACAGAGAGAATGGGGTGGGAGGGGACCTTATGCTGCGCTCCCACCCAGGAGGTGCTGGGCCTTGTAGGGGACACAGGGAAGGGTCGCTGGGCTCTACCTGGGATGTGGGCAGGGTGAGGGAGGGGACTCTACAGGGGGAAGAGAGGAAATTCCGTTCCAGAGACACCAGAGCCAGGCAGCAGCAGCCCCATTCCTGGTACGGTAGAAACTCAGGGGTGGAGAGGAGGGACGGCAGTGGGGCCGGTGCTGCCTCTGCTGGCCAGGACCCCCCCACACCCAGCTGTGGGTCTCACGGATACGCCACCTTCCGTGGCCCATTGTTTCAAGGCTCTGGTTCATTGCTTGTCTTCCTGGGGAAGACAGGAAGAAAAATGAAGGCATTGGAGAGATGGCACTTTGGCCGGGCTCGGTGGCTCACGCCTGTAATCCCAGCACTTTTGGAGGCTGAGGTGGGCAGATTGCCTGAGGTCAGGAGTTCAAGACCAGTCTGGCCAACATGGTGAAACCCCATCTCTACTAAAAATATAAAAGTTAGCTGGGATTGGTGGCGCACAACTGTAGTCCCAGTTACTTGGGAGGATGAGGCAGAAGAATCACTTAAACCCAGGAGGTGGAGGTTGCAGTGAGCTGAGATCCTACCACTGCACTCTAACCTGGGTCACAGAGCAAGACTCCATCAAAAAAAAAAAAAAATAAAAAGAGAGATGGCACATTATAAGGGGTCAGAGAAGGGCCTCTCTGATGAGACAACATTGGGGCAGAGACTCAGGACCCGAGGCACGTGGATAACGGGGCTCTCAGCTACTAAGGAGCCGGCTCTCGGTCACTCAAGGATGAGCTCATTGCCCACCCAGGCTCTGCCTTGACCTGTCTAGGTGCCATGGGGGGCCTCTGCGTGACTCCCTGCTCTCCTCCCAGGCCTGGGGCTGGGGCACGGGCTCGGGCCATGAGCTACTGTTTCCTGGAGTCTTCAACCAGAACTGCACTTTTTTTTTTTTTTTTTAAATAAAAATGAGATGGGGTTTCACCATGTTGGCCAGGCTGGTCTCGAACTCCTGACCTCAAGCAATCCACCCGCCTCAGCCTCCCAAAGTGCTGGGATTACAGGCGTGAGCCACCACGCTGGCCCAGAACTGTGCTCTTGAGGGAACCTGGATGACCCACTGTGTAGGTGGTTGTGTTTGGGCTGACATGCAGCCACCCTGAGAAGCCGGGTCGGTCAGCTCTGATCTGCTTCCCTGGGACTCACCTTCCTGCTCCCGGTCAGGACCTCTTCCCGCCCTTTTCCTCGGGCTATCGGGAATCTGAGTACCTCCCCCCATGTTTCATGAACTGAAACTGAAGCTGGAGAAGATAGGGTTTATCTGGGGCCCAAAGGAGCCCGGGTCCCTGGCTTTGGTGGGGAAGCTTGTTCTGGGGGCTGGGTCAGTCTGGCCAGGTTATATGGGCATCAGGGGATGAGGTGCAGAAGAGGAGTTTGGGATCATCCCAGGAATGATCAGAGGCCCTTGGGGGCTTGGGTGGGAGTATCAGAGACTGGGAAGTGCCAGAGCCTTTCTGTACCATCAGAGGGAAGATGAGTGAGGAGGTGCGAGGGGAAGAGGAGACTGATCAAACAGAGAAAGAGATTGAAGAACAGACCCTGGAGAGAGAGGCAAGTGCCGACGGGGGAGCGGTGCCGTGGGGCAGTGGGTGGAAGACGGTCCTCCCCCGATCTGCCCACAAAACCTTCCGAAAAGTGCCATCTATTTGCAGTGGATAATAAGAGCAGCTCAGAGGCACCCCTGTGTATTTAGCAAGCTTCGCAGAGCACCAGGCATGAACGGTCCGTTCCATCCTCACGGCTGCTCCGACTGATCGGTACATTATTCCCTGACTTCATAAATGGGGAAACTGAGGCACAGGGAGGTCCCCAAGGTCAGGCACTTGGAAGTGGCAGAACTGGGAGCAGGCAGAATGACCCGGAGCCTGCTCCCACCTCCCCCTGCCCTGTGTCTCTAGGGTGTAGGGAGAGAGTCCTACAGCCCAGTGGGGGCGGGTGGGGCCCGTTCACAGGCTCGATGGGGTTTTTCAGCTCATGGGCAGTACCCAACTGCACAGTGGATTAAATCAGGCCCTGGGCTCCGAGCCAAAGCAAACCCTTCCAGTGATTGCCAATGAGGTGGCAATGGAGCCCACAGGATCCTGAGGGCCTGGCACTCCCTCCATCGCGCAGGGGAGCCAGCCCCGGGCTGCAGGGCCACCTCTGGATGAGACATGGCTGGACATGATGCTGGCATTCTCAGGCCCTCTTTGTGGAGAAAAATAGGAAGCTATGACTATAAAATTAGGTATAAAAGTGAATATTGAGAGTAAAAGGCTGGGCGCGGTGGCTCACACCTGTAATTCCAGCACTTTGGGAGGCCGAGGCGGGCAGAACACCTGAGGTCCAGAGTTTGAGACCAGCCTGACCAACATGGTGAAACCCCGTCTCTACTAAGAATATAAAATTAGCCAGGCATGGTGGTGCACGCCTATAATCCCAAATAACTCTAGCGGCTGAGGCAGGAGATTGCTGGAACCCAGGAGGCAGTGAGCCGAGATCCTGCCATTGCACTCCAGCCTGGGCAACAAGAGTGAAACTCTGCCTCAAGAAAAAAAAAAAAAAAAAAATAGGGCCAGGTCCCATGATGGCTCACACCTACAATGCCAGTACTTTGGGAGGCTGAGGTGGGCAGATCACCTGAGGTCAGGGGTATAAGACCAGCCTGAACAACACAGCAAAACCCTTTCTCTACTAAAAAATACAACAATTGGCGGGCTTGGTGGCTCACGTCTGTAATCTGAGCACTTTGGGAGGTCAAGGCGGATGGATCACTTGAGGTCAGGAGTTCGAGACCAGCCTGGCCAGCATGATAAAACCCCAACTCTACTTAAAAAAAGCCGGATGTGGTGGCACATGCCTGTAGTCCCAGCTACCACTGCACTCTAGCCTGGGTGACAGTGAGAAAAAAACAAAAAAAAAAAAAAAAAATGGCGTTTTTCTGGCTTAACTCTCCATCCATGACTTCATGCGAATGTTTCTAGACTTCCTTGACCAAGAGCAGGCTTTATGGTAACCTTCAGGAAAAGTAAACATGGCAGCGGGGCCTCAGAGGTGCCTAGCGATGCGTCCACAGGGACCTGTGTGCTTGCAGAATTTGACGTTGACAGATTTTTTTTTTCTGAGGCGGAGTCTTGCTCTGATGTCCAGGCTGGAGTGTGATGGTGTGATCTCCGCTCACTGCAACCTCCGCCTCCCAGGTTCAACCGATTCTCCTCCCTCAGCCTCCCAAAGTGCTGGGATTATAGGCTTGAGCCATATCACCCAGCCAGACACCATGGGTGAATGAACTGAAATCAGGAGTTTGAGACCAGCCTGGCCAACACAGTAAAACCTAGTCTCGCCGGGCGCGGTGGCTCAAGCCTGTAATCTCAGCACTTTGGGAGGCTGAGGCGGGTGGATCACGAGGTCAAGAGATCGAGACCATCCTGGTCAACGTGGTGAAACCCCGTCTCCACTAAAACTACAAAACATTAGCTGGGCATGGTGGTGCGTGCCTGTAATCCCAGCTACTCAGGAGGCTGAGGCAGGAGAATTGCCTGAACCCAGGAGGCGGAGGTTGCGGTGAGCCGAGATCACGCC
>NW_016108180.1:155714-156968 GCF_001604975.1 Cebus imitator | reverse complement strand
AAATAAAAGAGAGAGAGAGAGAGAGAGAGATAGGGTCTCGTTATATTGCCCAGGCTGGTCTCGATCTCCTGCCCTCAGGGGATCCTCCCACCTCCCAAAGCGCTGGAATTACAGGCGTGAGCCACCTTGCCCAACCTAGCCCCACATTCTTAACAATTCTTACATTCTCAGGTACTGAGTGTGAGCCCCAGGACTGCGCCAGCTAGCTCACCTCTACTGCTGTGTTTGCATCGATTTGCCGTTTAGAGTCTCCATGTGTTAAATTTGCATTTCTCTTGTTATTATGGTATTAGGTTTTATTCCCATTACTCAGAGCTAGAATACATGGCTGGAAGTGATTCCCGGAGGCTTGCAGGAGTCATGTGGATCCCACCACGTGGACCGATCTTGTAAACATAAACAAGGCGCAGGGGAGCCATGCAAATGCAGAGAGGGCTGCACCAGCCAATCTGCAGGTGCAGCTGGAAGGAGCACGCAGGATGGCCGGAAGCCGGCAGGGACTGACAGGCCGCACCCGACCCAGTGCCTGGCAGTGGCTGTGATGCAGCTGTGAGTGCAGAAGAGGCCAGGAGCTCTTGTTCTTTTTTTTTTTTTTTTTTTTTTGAGACGGAGTTTCGCTCTTGTTGCCCAGGCTGGAGTGCAATGGCGCGATCTCGGCTCCCCCCAACCTCCGCCTCCAGGCTTCAAGCGATTCTCCTGCCTCACCTTCCTGAGTAGCTGGGATTACAGGTGTGCACCACCACGCTTGGTTAATTTTGTATTTTTAGTAGAGACTGGGTTTCTCCATGTTGGTCAGGCTGCTCTTGAACTCCTGATTTCAGGTGATCTGCCTGCCTCGGCCTCCCAAAGTGCTGGGATTACAGGAGTGAGCCACCATGACTGGCCAGGAAAGGACTCTTGATTGGCACCGGTCAGGGGCTGCCCCCAACCAATCAAGAGTGGCCAAGGGTTGATGTCACATAACAATAGATGCTCCTGGGGGTGTCCCACAGTTGGGGGATAGTTCTGGGAGGCGTGGGAGGGCTCAGGACAGGCAGAATAGCAGAGGCAGGGGCTTTGTATCTCTGAAGCTTGCAAAGTAAGATGAGGAGGCCACGTTCAGAGAGGGTCTGTGATGACAGCTGCTGAGTGGAGGCGTCGTCGTGTCTGCGGGGCCCGGGCTCCCCTCCGGCAACACTGCCTGGCCTTGCGTCCTGCCTGTCCCTCTCTCCTAGGTGCTCACATCTCCTTGCCAGATCTTTTTTTTTTTTTTTT
>NW_016108180.1:151866-153818 GCF_001604975.1 Cebus imitator | reverse complement strand
CACCCTTCAATGTTTCTGCATGCCTAAATTTTTCTCCCCATGTACCAAGAACCTAGTTTTAGCTGAACCCCCTCCCGGGTTCTGTCGGTTCCCCTGCCTCAGCCTCCTGAGTAGCTGGCATCACAGGTGTGCGCCACCACACCCAGCTAATTTGTATTTTTAGTAGAGATGGGGTTTCACCATGTTGGTTAGGCTGATCTCGAAATCCTGACCATGGGATCCGCCTACCTTGGCCTCACAAAGTGCTAGGATTACAGGTGTGAACCACTGTGCCCGGCCTGTAATCTCAGCAATTTGGGAGGTTGAGGAGGGCAGATCAATTGAGGTCAAGAGTTCAAGATCAGCCTGGCCAACATGATGAAATCCCATCTCTACTAAAAATACAAAAATTAGCCCGGTGTGGTGGCACGCCTCTGTAGTCCCAGCTACTCAGTAGGCTGAGGCAGGAGAATCGCTTGAACCCGGGAGGCAGAAGCTGCAATGAGCTGAGATCGCATCACTGCACTCCAGCCTGGGCGACAGAGCGAGACTCTGTCTCAAAAAAAAAAAAAAATAGCTGGGCATGGTGGTGTATACCCATAGTTTCAGCTACTTGGGAGGCTAAGGTGGGAGAATCACTTGAACACAGGAGGAGAGGTTACAGTGAGCCGAGAGGGTACCACTGCACTCCAACCTGAGTGACAAAGCAAGACTCTGTCTCACAATAAACCCTGAAAAATCCTGTCAGTCCAGAAACCCCCAGCCATGCGTTATGGGGCTGTGGCTGATCTTTAATCTGCTGGTCTTGTGAGTTTGCAGAGGGACTCTGCCGGCACTGGAGTAATCTGGTCAGGGCTGAAGCTGGGTGAACACAGACAGCTTGTCCTGGGTACTGGGAGGGGGTTGGGAGGGAGGCCACAGGTTCCCAGAACAGTAGCCCTCGCAGCTGGAAGGGAATTGGGAAAGACTCCCTCCCTGCACAGTCCCCAGTAACCAGTGTGACACCCCAAGCCTGGGAGGGAAGGAGGTTCACTCTTCCTAGTTTATAGATGTGGAAACTGAGGCTCTGAATGGCCCACAATCTCGGAGAATGAGCACCTGAAAGATGCTGACCAGGCCTGTCGGAGTCCACAGCCTCGTCTGCCTCTCGGTGGACAGGTGCTGCCACTGAATGAGGTGGCTGAGTCAATCTGGGTGTCCTCTCCCCCTTTCCCATGGGCCCCTCCCATGTCTGGAAGCTCCCTTTCCAGAGCCAGACTTTGGAGTCCTGCAGAGGATCTGCCCAGGACACTTCCTGGGGATTTGTCTTAGCTGACCCCCAGCTAGTCACCAGGGAGGGGCCTGGGAGATAGTTGAGGAGGAGGACCAGGGGGCAGGGGAGTCTGCATGGCCTCCACCCCTCCCCTCACTTCCCCTTCCAGCCTGGCCCTGGCCTTTCCTCACCTCCCTCTGCTCCCCACAGGCCCCGAGGAACAGATGTGGCCTCTTATTGCTATCTGAGAGCTATGGGGGATGCCTGTCACCTGTGTCCATGACTCAAGGGATGATTCAAAGTCCTCTCTTGGCTCCCAAAAGGCTGACCCCACCCTGGCAGCACGGTCCTTTGTCCTGCTTTCCTGGGGGAACCGCTTGTAAGTTGATATGAGGACTCATCCTCGCTCCAGATTATTTGTTTTATTTCAAAAGAACAATCACTGGGAGCAGGGTGGGAGGGGGACACAGGGGCAACTGGGCAGAGTGCTAGGGGGCTAGCTCTCTGAGAAACGGGCTGAAGCCAGCAGTCATCGGCCATGGGCCTTAACCCTTGAGAGGCCTGGCCGGGTCTGTGCCCACCCTCTGATGGGTGCAGTTGGGTACCTGGAGAGACCACCCCAGTGACACACTGGGACACACTCCTCTTCCCAAAGAGAAATGATGGCTGTCTCGAAAGAAGGGCTGGATGCAGCAAGGGCAGGGACATGCACGGGGCAGGG
>NW_016108180.1:143533-150349 GCF_001604975.1 Cebus imitator | reverse complement strand
AAATAGTAATCAGGCAAGAGGAGGAAAAAAACGGAAATAAGTGAAGCTTACAAGCTACTCAGCATGAGCTGTGAGGGCAGCCTCTGACCAGCGGCCTCACAGCCATGCAGTGCCTGTGGCCTCAGAATCACACAGACCCTGTCACAGGATAATGACACCCTTCGGCTGCTCTATAGATAGCCACTTGCACGTCATGAAACGTTAACTTATGCATTTGAGGTATTTCAGGTCCTGCATCCAGGTGAAACTCCTGATGCCAGCTAGTCTGAAAGATCCCACAAAGGACTGACTCACCAAAAAACGTATGTCGTTTCCACATTGGATGAATTCATCTCCCTGTCCCCATCAAACAACAACTCCAGTTTTCCAGCCCCTTCCCTCTTTAGAGCATCCCCACAAAAGCCCAGAACTTCTTGGGAGGTGGATTTGAGGGTCTCCTCCATTTCCTCGCTCTGTGCTCTGTGACTCTTTCTTTGCTGCAAACCCTACTGCCTCAGTGTTCTGGTTGGCTACTCAGCAACAGGTGTGCAAACATGTCAGTCCTGTGACACCAGCCTTAGGCAAACCCTAGGCCCATGAGAGTCACACCCTAGAGGTCTAAACAAGAAGAGTGTCAGCAGAAACCATTTTGTATTGTAGACTACAGTCTCAGCTAAGTTTTGTATTTTTAGTTGAGACAGGGTTTTACCATGTTGGCCAGGCTGGTCTTGAACTCCTGAGTTCAAGAGATCCACCCACCTTGACCTCCCAAAGTGCTGGGATTACAAGCATGAGCCATCTTGCCTGGGCTGGAAGTTTCTTTTAATGACTATAATAAAACCTTTACATCTTGTTTTTCTGAAAATGCTATATTTCCGCTTTGTTCTTGAAAGACTGTTTTCCTTGGCACACATTACAAATTAATAGTTATTTTCTCTTAACATTTTGGAAACATTGTTCCATTGACTTCCAGCTTCCATTGTCACTGAAAGCTACCCTGTTGTGCTCTAGGTTTGATGGTTTAAAAAAAAAAAAAAAAGTTGGCCGGGCACAGTGGCTCAAGCCTGTAATGCCAGCACTTTGGGAGGCCGAGGCGGGTGGGTCACGAGGTCAAGAGATCGAGACCATCCTGGTCAACATGGTGAAACCNTTGAACTTCTGACTTCAGGTGATCCACTCACCTCAACCTCCCAAAGTGCTGAGATTACAGGAGTGGCCACTGCGTCCAGCCAGCCTGACCAACATGGTGAAACCCTGTCTCTACAAAAAATTAGCTGGATATGATGGCAGGTGCCTGTAATCCCAGCTACCAGGAAGGCTGAGGCAGGAGAATCATTTGAACCCAGGAGGTGAAGCTTGCAGTGAGCCGAGATAGAACCATTGCACTCCAGCCTGGGTAACAAGAGCAAAACTCCGTCTCAAAAAAAAAAAAAAAAAAAAAAAGTCTCCGGCCAGGCGTGTTGGCTCATGCCCATAATCCCAGCACTTTGCGAGGCTGTCGGTTTGCATGAATTCAGGAGTTCAAGACCAGCCTGGGCAACATGGTGAAACCCCATTGTCACCGGTAGAGGTTCTTGGCATCTTGAACAAAGAATTGTTCACAAAGCAAGGAAGGAATAAAGGGATTTATTGAGAATGAAAATACACTCACAGTATGGGAGCTGGCCAGAGCACAGGGGCTCAAGGGCCCCATTACAGAATTTTGGGGAATTTAAATACCCTCTAGAGGATTCCATTGGTTACTTGGGGTCCGCCCTATGTAAATGAAGAGGATGATGTAAAGTTACAACGTTATAGACTTGGCCTATGCCCTGTGGAGAGGGTATTTGCTGTCAGAGCTGAAGCATGAATTGAGGTTATGTTCCCTGTCTCACTGTCTCTACTAAAAATACAAATGAATTAGCAGGCATGGTGGCGGCTGCCTGTAGTCCCAGCTACTGGGGTGGCTGAAGTGGGAGGATCACTTGAGCCTCAGAGGCTAAGGCTGCAGGAAGTAGAAATCATGTTACTGTACTCCAGCCTGGGTGACAGAGCGAGACCCTGCCTCAAAAAAAAAAAAAGCCTTCTGTTCATCTTGCTACCATGATCTGCGACTTTGCAAAAAAACCTAGGTTTAGATTCTTTTTATTTATTCTGCTCAATGTATGTTGTGACTTCTTTGTTTTTAAATTCCTCACTTGCACCAATTCTAGAAAATTCTCAGTCATTAGCTTTTTTTTTTGAGGAATTGTACTCTTGTTGCCCAGGGTTCAAGCAATTTTGTCTCCTGCCTCAACCTCCCAAGTAGCTGAGATTATAGGCATGTGCCACTACACTGGCTAATACTGTATTTTTATTTTGTATTTTTTGAGACCAAGTCTCCCTCTGCTGCCCAGGCCGGAGTGCAGTGGCATGATCCCAGCTCACTACAACCTCTGCCTCCTGGGTTCAAGCAATTCTCCTGCCCAGCGATTCTCCTGCCCCAGCCTCCCAAGTAGCCGGGATTACAGACTCCTGCTACCACGCCTGGCTAATTTTTGTATTTTTAGTAGAGACAGAGTTTCACCATGTTGACCAGGCTGGTCTCGAACTCTTTACCTCAGGCAATCCACCAGCCTCCGCCTCCCAAAGTGCTGGGATTACAGGCATGAGCCAACCCACCTGGTCATTAGCTTTTCATGTGCTGCCTCTCCTCCTTCCCCTCCTGGGACTCAAGATTAGACTCTGCGAATGTACCCTGGTGGGTGGTGGGTAGGTCTAGACTAACCCGCCCCCAAAGTCTGAGGAAGCTAAGAGGCTGGAAAAGGAGGCTGACAAATCGGGCTTCTCAGGAAGAAACTACTAGGGCCTTATGAACAGCAGCCACATCTGTTTCTAAGGCAGCGAGACAAGATGGTGAATTTCCATCTCACTCCCAGACCCAAGGCTTATGTAGCCTTGGGTAAGCCCTCTGACTCTCCTGGGAAGGGAGAGTCAGAGGGATGTGCAGGACACTTGATAATGTGAATGCTGTTTGACCTCAGCGCAGGATTTATGGTAAGTGTGTGCTCACACAAGGAACAACAGATAAGCTGGAAATCTTTTTGTTTGTCTGAGTCTCACTTTGTGGCCTGGGCTGGAGTGCAGTGACACGATCTCGGCTCACAACAACCTCTGCCTCCCGGGTTCAAGGGATTCTGCTGCCTCAGCCTCCTGAGTAGCAGGCATGCGCCACCACGCCCAGCTTATTTTTGTATTTTTGGCAGAGACAGGATTTCGCCATGTTGCCCAGGCTGGTGTCCAACTCCTGACCTCAGGTGATCCCCCTGCCTCGGCCCCCCAAAGTGCTGGGATTAGAGGCGTGAGCCACCGCACCCCGCCCAACTGGAAACTTAGAGGCCTCCCAGAACTGGGATTAGTCAGCAGTCAACACGGCAGATTAGTGTCCAAGATGGAGCTGCTTTGGCAGCCTCGGCAGCCTCGACCTCCCCGGCTGAGGTGACCCTCCCACTGGGACCACAGGCACGCACCACCATGCCTGGCTCATTTTTAATTTTTTCAAAATTATTTTAGAGACAAAAATCTCACTATGTCGCCCAGACTGGTCTCGAACTTCTGGCCTCAAGTGATCCTCCCACCCAGCCTCCCAAAGTGCAGGGATTACAGGCATCAGCCGAGCACCCAGCCTCTGTGTCTCTTTATTGCTATTAATATTTCATCCTCTTTTCTTCTCCACATCCTCCCCTCTGCTTCCTGGCTTCGCTCTCAGGCTCCAGGCCTTGCCAGGGCCCCACCCAGCCTCTAGGGATGTTCCAAGGCCCAGCCTTCCAGGCTGAGTGAGTGTTCTCTGGGTCCAGCTGAGATCAGCTGGAATCTCCCCCAAAGCAAATTTCCTAGGTAACCTAGGGGCAAACAGTGGCCAAACAATGGAAAAAATAGAGGCCTCCAGAGGGAGAATCCAAAGAGGCCGCATGGGCTGTCCCTGGGGCTGAGCCTGGGCTCTGCTCCAAATGCCTGCTCCTCCTCCCCACCAGGGTCTTCCGGCCTCAGGCTCTGAAGATTGAATCATTAGGTGGCCCCAGATGCTGCTTCCCCAGCCACCCCGCTCCGCGCTGATCCCCTTGGTGGGGAGTTGAGAGGATGCAGGTCAGGGGGCAAGACTGGAACTCCACTAAGCCACAGACAAAACTGAAGTGTCTGTCCTCTGGGGGTGGAGGTTGGAACCCAAGACAGAGGGTGCTCAGGCCCCCAGCCCAGCCCAAGTCCAGTCTGAATGTCCCATGTTCTAGACCCTCACAGCTTTTCAAATCTCCTGCCACCCAGGATGGCCACCCCTAGGCCTGCAGGGTCCTCCCAGGACCCTAGGAGAGAGACCCATCCAGCGCTTCACCACCCAGGGCAGGCAGGAGCCCCTATCCTGAGCGCGCCGGCCACCCAACCCAGGAGGACCAATCCAAGTCCAGATCAGGGATTTGGCTACCCTGCACCCAGCTGACTGGCTCAAGGAGAACCAATCAGAGCCCAGATCTGGGATTTTGCAAAGAAGATGCAGAAGAGAACTTTGTCTTCCAGTCGTGGAAGACGTCACAGGGAAGGAGACCTTCGGCAGTACCATCCCCGACCACACGGAGAGCCAGTCTGTCGAGAAGAGAGATGAGGAGTGGACAGGTAGAGTGGTGGGGCACTGGAGCGCCAAGCTCGGGGTGTTCCTGCTTGCCCCAATATTTGGCTTGGAATCTTCCGGTTCCACAAGCCAGTGAATCCTCTTTGTGTCTGAGTGAATGTGAAGTGGATTTCTGATATTTACAGGCTAAGGGAGGGGAAGAGAGGAATTCTATTGGGGGGCAATAAGTGATTTCCAGGGAGAAAGATTAGGTGGATTAAGAGAATCCTGATTTTTTTATATTTCTTTTTTTTTTTTAAGACGGGGTTTTACCATGTTGGTCAGGCTGGTCTTGAACTCCCGACCTCAGGTGATCTGCCCACCTTGGCCTCCAAAGTGCTTGGATTACAGGTGTAAGCCACTACACCTGGCCAAGAGAATCCTGATTAATTCAGTGTTCAAGGATATTTACACTTCGAAACAAACAGCAAAAACCGGGGCCCCATCACCCTGGGCTCCAGGCCATGCCAGCTTCTCAGGAGATTGATCTATATCTGCTCACCAGCCTCTGTGTCTCTTTACTGCTATTAATATAGCAATAAATATTGACCTCAGGTGATCCACCCGCCTCGGCCTCCCAGAGTGCTGGGATTACAGGCAGGAGCCACCGGGCCCGGCCTACAACTTCCATTTTTATGGCTCTTGCCAGATTGTTTTCCATGCTCTGGCTTCTCTCCTTGCTGCCCACTGAAACCGCCCCCACCACTACCCCCACAAGGAGGCCAAAGACCTATGAGTCCCTGAGCTGAGGGACACACTCAGCCATAATTTTCCTAGACCCTAGCAATGGCCGGGCAAGGTGGCTCATGCCTGTAATCCCAGCACTCTGGGAGGCCGAGGAGGGTGGATCACAAGGTCAGGAGTTCAAGACCAGCCTGGCCAACATGGAGAAACAATGTCTCTACTAACAATACAAAAAAAAAAAAAACCCAAAAATGTAGCCAGGCATGGTGGCACATGCCTATAATCCCAGCTACCCAGGAGGCTGAGGCAGGAGAATCACTTGAACCCAGGTGGCAGAGGTTGTAGTGAGCTGAGAGCAAGCTATTGCACTCCAGCCTGGGCAACAGAGCAAGACTCTGTCTCAAAAAAAAAATGCCTAGACCCTGGCAGGGCTTGATGCTGCCGGATACTCCCTTTCGCTCAAGACTGTGTCCTGGCCTCTCACTTCTTCCCTCCTGGTCCCTCTCCCGGGGCCTCGTAGGCCAATCACAGCCATCTAAATCCTTGTCACTGGCCCAGCCCTCTGCCTGGAGGTTACTCAAGGCACCTCAGTACAGCATGTCAGAATCCAACTCGCCATCTCTCCCCGAATGGTGGCTCCAACCCCCCGGCCTTTGTACAAGCTGTTCCCTCTGCCCGGTGTGCCCTCTCCACCCTGACCCACTATAGACCAATTGCCTTTCCAGCTTCCAGACACCATGGCATCTGCCCATCCCCTGCAAAGCTTCTTGCCCAAGCCGGAGGAGCCAGGCAGGGGGAGGGCATGACTTGTGATGCCCCCATTGAAGGAAATCAAAATATCACACCCCAAAATATGGCTCCCTGGTATAATACATTTTGAATTAAAAACCCTTAGGCCAGGTGCAGTGGCTCACGCCTGTAATCCCACCACTTTGGGAGGCTGAGGTGGGTGGATCACCTGAGGTAAGGAGTTCCAGACCAGCCTGACCAAACTGGGGAAACCTCACCTGTACTAAAAATACAAAAATTAGCTGGGCGTGGTGGCATGCACCTGTAATCCAGCTACACGGGAGGCTGAGGCAGAAGAATCGCTTTAACCCCAGAGGCTGAAGTTGCAGTGAGCTGAGATTGTGCCATTGCACTCCGGCCTGGGCAACAAGACTGAAACTCCATCTCAAAAAAGTTTATTTTTTTTTAATTTTTTTTTTTCATTTTTCATTTTTTTTTTTTCAAAAAAGTTTAAAAAATAAGATAAAAAACCTTTTGAGATCAGCAATGCAGGAAGAGACTTTCCCCCCTAGTCTATATAAAGGTGGGACTCACCCACAAGGAGAACAGCAGTTCTTTCCCTCTCTGTTTTTTATTTTATTTTATTTTATTTATTTATTTATTTATTTATTTATTTATTTATTTTTTAAGATGGGGTTTCACCATGTTGATCAGGCTGGTCTTGAACTCCCGACCTCAGGTGATCCACCCGTCTTGGTCTCCAAAGTGCTTGGATTACAGTCGTGAGCCACACACCTGGCCTA
>NW_016108180.1:139746-142971 GCF_001604975.1 Cebus imitator | reverse complement strand
AGATCTTGGCTCACTGTAACCTCCACCTCCCGGGTGCAAGCATTCTCCTGCCTCAGGCTCCTGAGTAGCTGGGATTTCAGGCTCCTGCTACCACGCCTGGCTATTTTTGTATTTATTTTTTAAGATAAGATATTTTATTAGAATATAGTGATATAACATCAGTTCAAAGTATGATCTGGTAATTGATTTCTACACTAGTACTGGTCCCTTTTGAATCATGAAAAATTCAACCATCTTGTGCCTTGACCTGCATGCCCCCCATGCCTTACAAAATCCGGTTTACTGATTTTTTTTATTACCATTGATTTGTCAGTACCTCCTCACTTAGTCTCTAATACACTAAAATATGGATGAAAAATAGAAAAGAACCAACATAAGTGCTGAGCAATTTAATGTGTTACAATTTGGGACTTTATTTGTATTTTTGTACTTTTAGTAAAGACAGGGTTTCACCATGTTGGTCAGGCTGGTCTAGAGCTCCTGACCTCATGATCTGCCCACCTTGGTCTCCCAAAGTGCTGGAATTACAAGTACTGAGCCACCCTACCGGGCCCCAGAACGGATTCTTTTCAAGACAATGACTGTCTCCAGGGGTCATTTAAATTCCAAAGAGAACGATTCAGAAGTTAATCTCTCGGTGGGTGGTATGGTGGCTCGAGCCTGTAATCCTAGCACTTTGGGAGGCCAAGGTGGGTGGATCACCTGAGGTCAGGAGTTTGAGACCAGCCTGACCAACATGGTAAATGCCCATCTCTACTAAAATATAGAAATTAGCTGGGCATGGTGGTAGGCACCTGTAGTTCCACTGCTCGAGAGGCTGAGGCAGGAGAATCACTTCAACTCAGGAGGCAGAGGTTGCAGTGAGCTGAGATTGCTCCACTTCACTCCAGCCTGAGTCACAGAACCAGACTGTCTCAAAAATAAAGACCTCTCTTTTGTGTCATTTTGGTGGAGTTTTGGGAGAAAGTGGAAGTGGCTGCTTCCTATATGACCTCCGTCTCTGCTGGCTGTGTGGGAGGGATTATTGTCCCATTCTCCAGATGAAGAAACCAAACTCTGGAGAGACTGCCTGACACGCCTGACGTCGTGGGACTTGGCGCTGAGCCCACCTGCCCCCCCCGTTTCTCTCCAAGTTGCTCAGCGGGCCCTGGCTATGACCCATTGGCTGATGAGCCCAGCAAAGTGTGCAGCTGCCGTGCCTTGCTGGGGCCCCTGGGAGACATACCGAATGGTGACAACAGGTATGAGGAGGCGTTTTGCAAGCACCAAGAGCTACGTGGGTGTTGACTACCGCACAGAGAGTTCTGCCCGATAACGGAAGCCCAGGCCTTGGGGTCACAGTGACCTGGCGATGCATGCTGATCCAGCCCGGGGCTAAGCCTGTGACTCTCTTGAGCTTGGAAGGACGGTGCGAGGCCCGTTGCATGCATGGTTGCAAGCATAACCTGAGATGACGCAAAGCAGCCAGCATATATGTGACTCCATTATCGTCTTCTTAGATGGTCCTCTGAACTCTAGGATGGTGGCTTAGACTCTCGACTGCATCAGCCTCTTCCAGGAGGGCTTGCTAGCACACAGATGGCTGGGCGCCATCCCTGGGGCTTCTGATTCAGGTCTGGGGTGGAGCCTGAGAATTTGCTTTTTTTCTTTTTTCTTTTTTTTTGAGACAGAGTTTCACTCTTGTTACCCAGGCTGGAGTGCAATGGCGATCTCGGCTCACCGCAACCTACCGCCTCCTGGGTTCAGGCAATTCTCCTGCCTCAGCCTCCTGAGTAGCTGGGATTACAGGCATGTGCCACCATGCCCAGCTAATTTTTTGTAGTTTTAGTAGAGACGGGGTTTCACCATGTTGACCAGGATGGTCTCGATCTCTTGACCTCGCGTGATCCACCCGCCTCGGCCTCCCAAAGTGCTGGGATTACAGGCGTGAGCCACCGCGCCCGGCCGCTTTTTTTCTTTAGATGGAGTCTTGTTCTGTTGCCCAGGCTCGAGTTCAATGGTGCAATCTCGGCTCGCTGCAACCTCCACCTCCCAGGTTCAAATGAGTCTCCTTCTTCAGCCTCCTGAATAGCTGAGATTATAGGCACACACCAGCTAATTTTGTATTTTTAGTAGAAACAGGGATTGCTATGGTTGCCAGGCAGTCTCTAATTCTGGACCTCAAATGATCTGCCTGCCTCAGCCTCCCAGGGCTGGGATTACAGGTGTGAGCCACCGCACCCTGTGCCAAAATGCATTTTTAAACTTTCTTTATCTTTCTCTTGGGTTTCAAGATGTAACGTTGTAACAAATTGCAGAAGCCCCTTTTCCCTTAGCCTTAAAATGGACTCCATGTCTCTCCCTTTCGACCGGCTGCACTCCCTTTACATTTGTCTAACTGCATGTCGGTATCTGATGATGAGCCTTCTTTAGAAGCTCCAGGGCTCATCTTGAGGCAGACCCAGCCCGTAGACACAGTTGCAACATTCCGGAGATGACCTCAAGGTGGATAATTAACAACCGCTCATTCTTGAGATGCGGCCAGCCCATGCTCTGGGTGAACTGGGACCCAAGACAGCTGCAGGAATAAGACACATAGATACTGTACTCTGCATGGTGAGCTGAGATCGCACCACTGCACTCCAGCCTGGGCTATAGAGCGAGACTCCATCTCAATAATAATAACCTTTCCTAAACAGGTAAGAGCAATGGAGAGCTGGGACATGCCTGTGAGCACGTCCAGCACAGATGTTTTGGTTAAAGTACAAGGACATAGAATGTACTATGTACCTGTAAGCATGGCGTGTCTAATGGCTACATAGGATAGGGCTTCACAAAGTTATTAGCACACTTATTCTTTAACAAGAAAGGAAACTTAGGAAGATTTCTACTTCCTACAACCGAGTTTCACTCTTGTTGCCCAGGCTGGAATGCAGTGGTGAAATCTTGGCTCACTGCAACCTCCACCTCCTGGGTTCAAGCGATTCCCTGCTTCAGCCTCCCGTGTAGCTGAGATTATAAGCACCTGCCACCACACCCAGCTTATTTATTTATTTATTTTTAGTAGAGATGGGGTTTCACCATGTTGGCCAGGCTGGTCTCGAACTCCTGACCTCAGGTGATCCACCCACGTTGGCTTCCCAAAGTGGTGAGATTATAGGTGTAAGCCATCATGTCTGGCCTGTTATTCTTTTTCATGGCTGCATAATATTCCATGGTGTATGTACCACATTTTCTTTTCTTTTT
>NW_016108180.1:133420-136476 GCF_001604975.1 Cebus imitator | reverse complement strand
CGCCTCCTGGATTCAGGCAATTCTCCTGCCTCAGCCTCCTGAGTAGCTGGGATTACAGGCATGCGCCACCACGCCCAGCTAATTTTTTGTAGTTTTAGTAGAGACGGGGTTTCACCGCATTGACCAGGATGGTCTCGATCTCTTGACCTTGTGATCCACCCGCCTCGGCCTCCCAAAGTGCTGGGATTACAGGGGTGAGCCACCGCGCCCGGCCTCCATTCAGGTCTTGGTTGTTAAAGCTCATCTTCCAGAGTTTCTACAACAAGGGACCTGAGGAGCCACCTTCCCTGCATTCTAGATGCGTGAAAATGCTAGCCTGCCGCATTTACCATTTAAAACCAGTTAGGCTGGCTACAAAATTCTTGGGTCCTACTTTCTCTCTCTGAGGACAGGGTAAACCCAGTCTAACACTGAATGCTGTTACGGAAACTTCTGAGGTCACTTCTTGGGTGACATTATCTTTCTGCCCGAGTATCCAAAGAATTATTTATTTAAAGTTCAGTTACTTTACACAGATGATCATTCCACATCAGGTGCTAGGCTGGAGTGCAGTGGCACAATCTTGGCTCACTGCAACCTCTGCCTCCTGGGTTCAAGCAATTCTCCTGCCTCAGACTCCCGAGTAGCTGGGACTACAGGCGCACGCCACCACGCCCAGCTAATTTTTGTATATTTAGTAGAGATCGGGTTTCACCATGTTGGCCAGGATGGTCTCGATCTCTTGACCTCGTGATCTGCCCGCCCTGGCCTCCCAAAGTGCTGGGATTACAGGCTTGAGCCACTGCGCCCAGCCTCTAATGTGCCTGTTCTTTTATGAAATTTACTTTTCCTTTTTATTGAAATTACACATGTACATTGTGTCAATTAGTCCTATAAGACTTATAATTAAGAGGCCAGTCGCCAGGCACGGTGGCTCAAGCCTGTAATCCCAGCACTTTGGGAGGCCGAGGCGGGCAGATCACGAGGTCAAGAGATCGAGACCATACGGTCAACATGGTGAAACCCTGTCTCTACTAAAAAATACAAAACATTAGCTGGGCGTGGTGGCACATGCCTGTAATCCCAGCTACTCAGGAGGTTGAGGCAGGAGAATTGCCTGAACCCAGGAGGCAGAGGTTGCGGTGAGCCAAGATCACGCCATTGCACTCCAGCCTGGGTAACAGGAGCGAAACTCCAACTCAAAAAAAAAAAAAAGAGGCCAGTCATGTGGCTCATGTTTGTATTCCTAGGACTTTGGAAGGCTGAAGCCAGGAGTTCGAGACCAGCCTGGGCAACATAGCAAGATCCCTGTATCTACAAAAAAATTTAAAAATTAGGCCGGGCATGGTGGCTTACGCCTGTAATCCCCGCAATTTGGGAGGTCGAGGCAGGCAGATCAGTTGAGGTAAGGAGTTTGAGACCATCCTGGCCAACATGATGAAACCCCGTGTCTACTAAAAATACAAAAAATTAGCTGGGCATGTGTCCATAGTCCCAGCTACTCAGAGACTGAGGCAGAAGAATCACTTGAACCTGAGAGGCGAAGGTTGCAGTGAGCCAAGATTGCACCACTGCACTCCAGCCTGGGCAACAGAGTGGGACTCTGTCTAAAAAAATTAAGAATATAAAGCTGGGCATGGTGGCTCATGCCTGTAATCCATGCACTTTGGAGGCCAAGGCAGGCGGATCACCTGAGGTTGGGAGTTCAAGACCAGCCTGACCAACATGGTGAAACCCTGTCTTTATATAAAAAAAAAAAAGAATATGGCTGGACACGATGGCTCACGCCTATAATCCCAGCATTTTGAGAGGCCAAGGCGGGCGGATCATGAGGTCAGGAGATCAAGACCATCCTGGCCATGGTGAAACCTCGTCTCTACTAAAATACAAAAAATTAGACAGGAATGGTGATGCGTGCCTGTAGTCCCAGCTACTCAGGAAGTTTCAGTGAGCTGAGAGTGTGCCACTGCACTCCAGCCTGGTGAAAGAGCTAGACTCCGTCTCAAAAAAAAAGAATATAAAAAGCTACTCAGGATGCTGAGGCAGGAGAATCCCTTGAACCCAGGAGGCAGAGGTTGCAGTGAGCCAAGAGCACACCACTGCACTCCAGCCTGGGCGACAGAGCGAGAATCAGTCACACACATACACACAAAACCGGAAATACCTCTTTTACTTTTAAGGTCATAAATTGTCAGTAATTTTCAGTAAATTTTTTCAGGCTGCGTTTTTGTTAACAAACGTTAATAACATTGTTATTGTTAATTCCGTATTGACAGGGCAACTGCTGTGACACTGGCTGGCTCAGCAGGGGACAGGAAGCAGAGGAGAAAGGATGAAGAAGGCAGGTAAGGAAGGGTCCCCACATGAACATCGGGTGGAAGTGATTCTTTTGAGAAATCTGGCTGACAGGTGGGGAGTGCTGCCGTCACAGGGTGGAGGGAGGAGTCTGCTTTGCTTTTGTTTTCTTGTTCTTTTCTTGGGATGGGAAAGGCTCAAGCTTGCTCATGGGTGGGGTGGAAAGTGCTAGTAGCCATAAGGGTGCATCCATCAGAATTCTTCCTTCTACAAGGGCAAGAGGCTGGGTGTGTAATCCCCACACTTTGGGAGGCCAAGGTGGGCGGATCACCTGAGGTCCCGAGTTGGAGACAGGGTGAAGCCCTGTCTCTACTAAAAATACAAAAACTAGCTGGGTGTGGTGGTGCACACCTTTAGTCTCAGCTACTAGGGAGACTGAGGCTCGGTAATCTTTTGAAACCAGGAGGTGGTGTTTACAGTGAGCCGAGATCGTGCTACTGCACTCCAGTCTGGGCGACAGAGCAAGACTCTGTCTCAGGAAAAAAAGAGAAAGAAAGAATCCAGTTTGTCTGGTTAAACCAAACCATATAACAGGAAAGCCCAGGTGGGGGTGGAAGCAGGGAGATCACCAGATCAGGCCCAGCCGGACATGGCTCCATTGATGCCCTGACTCAGTTCTTCTGTGTGTGTAACCAGTCTGGCCAACATGGTGAAACCCTGTCTCTACGAAAAATACAAAAATCAGCTGGGCATGGTGGTGCGTGCCTGTAATCCCAGCTACT
>NW_016108180.1:122219-133225 GCF_001604975.1 Cebus imitator | reverse complement strand
ATGGAGTCTGGCTTTTGTTACCCAGGCTGGAATGCAGTGGCATGATCTAGGCTCACTGCAACCTCTGCCTCCTGGGTTCAAGTGAGCACGTCGGGCTAATTTTTGTAGAGACCGGGTTTCACCTTGTTAGCCAGGCTGGTCTTGAACTCCTGGCCCCAGTTGATCCGCTTGCCTTGGCCTCCCAAAGTGCTGAGATTACAGGAGTGAGTGCTTGCCCCACCTCTTGTTTTAGTTTTAAGCTGGGAGAAGTAACAACAGCCTGTGATGGAAATGACCCAGGGAGGGCGGAGAGAGGGCAGAGTTTCGGGATCAGTGTTGGCTTGAAGGGTCGGGATCTTGTGGAGGGGGTGGTCGTGGCTAGAAGCTGGACGGGTTCAGCCTGGTCCCAAGAGGGACGGGAGTGTGGGTGCTACTTCAGCAGGTGCGTGGGGGAGCTGGTGGGAATTTCTACTGATTTCTTCAATCGAAGCGTATTTATTGGGTACCCATTGAGTGCCAGGCTCTTTCTCAGGGCTAGGATAGAGGTTCCTTTTTCTCAGTGGCTTGAGCACCGGGTCAGCAACTGAGTGAGAAGATGGGCGAGGTGAGAGCAAGGAGGAGGAGTAGGGAAAGGACGGGGCGGCGTTAAGGACACAGCAAATAACTGGAATTCCGTAAACACTGGGATGATGCAGGCAACGCCCTTAGCACGGTCCCGGCAGGGGGCGGTGGGAGCCGGCCGACCCAGGTCCCAGCGGGTGACACCGTCCCTTCCCCACTGCAGGACATCGAGCTAACAACTCTCTGAACCTCCGTTTTCTCATGAGTTCAGTGGGGAAAACGGGCTTGTAACTCGTAATACCGGCAGCGGGGAGGCCGGGGAGCGCTGCCTACCTGTTGGCCCCCGGGCCAGGGACCGTCCTCACCCGCCCGGGGAACAGCGAGGGCTCGCCGGCAGGGTGCGGGGACCCAGCAGGGGCGCCGGGGAGCGGGACCCGCGGGGCAGGACGGGCCAGGCGGGGCGGGGCGGTGCTGACCCCGCCCCGGGCCGGAGGGGCGGTGCTGCCTCCCGCCGGGCTCCCGGCCCTGCCCTCCGGCCGCAGCGCAGCACGCCCGGGCCCCAGCTGTCCATTGCCGGCCGCCGCAGGAGCCAGAGGTACGTGGGGCTGCGCCGAGGGTGCAGCAGGCTGGGGCTCCAGGCGGGTTCCGCGGCTCCCCGTGGGGAGGGGGCGCCTCGGGAGGGCAGGGGCTGGGGGGGGGGCGCGACGGGCAGAGGGGCTGGGCAGCGACCCCAGCCCGGGCCACCTGTTCTGGAAGCGACATTTGTGCGCGCACGATCCCCGCGCTGCGGTACCGGCCGCTGCCTCCACCCCAACTGCGCCCCGAAGTGGAGCGCGGCGGCTGGACCCGGAGCCCCGGGCCTCGCAGGCATTACGCGCCCGGCCCGGGATCCCTCGAGGGCAGCCCCGCCCGGCCGGGTCCCGGGGCTGGAGAGGGGTCGTCGGGGAGAAGCCGGTTCCCAGGCAAGCTCTGCCCCGCGACCTTGGACGAGTCGCGCTCCTCCTTCGGGGGGGCGCCCGGCGGTGCTCGCCCCGGAGTGGATGCGACTGGGGACAGCGATGGGTAGCGGCCGGCTGGAGGGGGCTCTGCCGGGCTGGAGGCGTTGGCGCCGGCCTTAGGGAGGGCAAGGATTTGGACCTGCACAGAAGCGGGAAGGGCCCTCCCGGTGCGGAAAACGGCCTCGGTACGAGCTGGAGAGCTGGACGCGGGGGCGAGCCGGTGGGAGTCGCCCGGCCTCCGCGCCCGCCTGGGATCCGCAGGCGCCCCTCCCTCCTCTCCAGCTGGGAAAGGTTGAGGGCTGAGTGGGAGCGCAGCTGGGCTTGGGAGCGGCTCTGCTGGGGCACCTGGTCCTGGCGTCCATCCCGCTTCACTGCCGGGGGCGAGTCCCCTTCCCTCGGTTTCATAATCTGTCATCTGGGGGGACAAGTTCCCACCTCCTGGATAGCCTCGGCTGAGCCTCTGGCCTTGAGAGGGTTAAAGCGCCGTCTCCCCTGCACCCACCCTGCTTTCCGTCAAGACACCCTCTCTGCGGCTTCCTCCCTTCCCCAACGCCGAGCGATTGGCTGTTCCGCGAAGGCCTCTTGGGGTCACTTACCCTGCATTCAGCGAATAACCTCGAGCACCTGATGTCTCAGGCCAGGTCTGGCGTCCCGCTACGAGCTGCCCAAAGACTTCCCCTTTGTCACCTCCTCTCAAAGAATGGGAGAGCCACCCTTCCCAGGATCCCATAGCAGACGGATAGGCCAGGCCTCCCTGAAAACTTCCCACAGCCCTCTCCAGCCGCAGACCTTCACCAGGACCCGAAACCCAGCTACACTGGGTTTCCACAGCTGAAATCCCCCAAAAGAGGGTCCCGAAATCAAAGGAAAACAAAATATAAACGGAAAGAAAGGGCAAGGAGAGATGGACTCCTCTCTGTCATTAGTTTTTTGTTTGTTTTTGAGGGTCTTGCCCTGTCACCCAGGCTGGAGTGCAGTGGTGCGATCCTAGCTCACTACAGATCAAACTGCTGGGCTCAAGCCACGCTCCCACCCCAGCTTCCCAAGTGGCTGGTTCTGCAGGCACACGCCACTACACCCAATTTTGTTATTAGTTTTGCTTTCAAACATTTTTCTAATGCCTTGGGTGCCTGTTGTTGCTTGTCTCCTGGGACAGCTCAGTCTTAGAGGATAAACTTTGAAATGGACAGCCATCTAAAAAATGTGTTTTGTTTCCTTGTACTAATTGAAGCCCTCTAGCTGCCTAGGGTAATGTCCGTTAATTTCCAGTTCCTGTGATGGGCCCGGGGACTCCAGTGTGGGGCAGGGTTGGGAGAACCTCTGCAGGTGGCTTGTGTGGAATACCAGGAGGTTGTGACCTACCACATGTGCCCCAGCCAGCAACTGCCAAGCCCACCCGGCCGTGCGCCAGTGGGTTCGGACCTCCAAGGATGCAGTTCATCTGGGATGCAGGTCCCGGAAGGTGGTGGCAGGTGATAGCTCCGCCACCAGGCCGGCTGTCTGAGTTCTGGGGTGCACCTCCTCCCACTCTCCCCAGCTTCCGGCTTCTTTGGGGACCTCCTAGGTGTGTGTGCTCACAAACTGCTGTTGATCACCCTGCATTTTCCTTCTTTTTTCTTTTTTTTTTTTTTTTTGAGACGGAGTTTCACTCATGTTACCCAGGCTGGAGTGCAATGGCACGATCTCGGCTCACCGCAACCTCCGCCTCCTGGGTTCAGGCAATTCTCCTGCCTCAGCCTCCTGAGTAGCTGGGATTACAGGCACGCACCACCATGCCCAGCTAATTTTTTGTATTTTTAGTAGAGACGGGGTTTCACCATGTTGACCAGGATGGTCTCGATCTCTTGACCTCGTGATCCACCCGCCTCGGCCTCCCAAAGTGCTGGGATTACAGGCTTGAGCCACCGCGCCCGGCCTCTTTTTTTTTTTTTTTTTTTGAGACAGTCTGACTCTGTTGCCCAGGCTGTAGAGCATTGACACACAATCTTCGCCTCCCAGGTTCAAGCCATCCTCCTGCCTCAGCCCTGCTAGTAGCTGGGATTACAGGCACATACCACCATGCCCAGCTAATTTTTGTATTTTTTTTTTAAGATGGGGTTTCACCATGATGGGCAGGCTGGTCTTGAACTCCTGACCTCAGATGAGCCACCCACCTCAGCCTCCCAAAGTGCTAGGATTACAGGCGTGAGCCACCGCCCCCGGCCAATTTTTGTATTTTTAGTAGAGATGGGGTTTTGCCATGTGGGCCAGGCTGGTCTCAAACTCCAGACCTCAGGTGATCCACCTGCCTCGGCCTCCCAAAGTGCTGGGATTACAGGCATGAGCCACCGTGCCCGGCCACCCTGTATTTTCGTTGGCTCACTGCATCCTTCCCTTCAGATTGGAAGCTCCTGGAGGGAAGGAGTCTTGTCCAGATCCCAATGCCCAGTGCCAGGCCTGGCACCTAGCAGGTGCTTCCTGAATGCTGTTTGAATGAATTAGCTGAAAGAAGTAGGAAAAACCATTCCTGTTTGCATACTTGTAGATAACTATTGCTAACATTTGCCTTTTTTTGCCAGACTTTTAAAAAACATGTTTTTCCAGCGGGGCGAGGTGACTCACGCGTGTAATCCCAGCACTTTGGGAGGCTGAGGTGGGTAGATCACTTGAAGTCAGGAGTTTGAGACCAGCCTAGCCAATATGGTAAAATCCTGCCACCCCTAAAAATACAAAAAATTAACCGGGCGTGGTGGCGGGTGCCTGTAATCCCAGCTACTGGGGAGGCTGAGGCGGGATAATTGCTTGAATCTAGGAGGCAGAGGTTGCAGTGAGCTGAGATAGTGCCTCTGCATTCCAGCCTGGGTGACAGAGCGACTCCATCTCCAAAATAAATAAAAAATAAAACTTAATAAAATATGTTTTTCCATATTTGAATATGTTGTCTATATAAAATATTTTTCCATTAGTATAATTTCATGAGCATTCCTCATCTCTCAAACATTTTTTATATTTTTCAATGCTTGCATTTTGCTACATCATGTTGAGTTCTTGGATCTCTTTTTACTTCTAAAAAATATATTTGGCTCTTTTAGACAATGTTACATCGAATTTATACATACATTTGTACATTGCCAGTTATTTCCTGGGAAGTAATTAACCTGGCCATCAGTGCATATGAACTTTTAGAATGGCTGTATATTTGTATACCCAGCTAGATATTTCTTTGTATTTCCTAGAAATGAAATTCCTGGGTCAGAGTATGGGCATCCAGGCACTTTGTGTGTTGCTTATTGATTGGTTTGAGCTCATCAATAAGGTTTTGACCCTTGTCTGGTCTCTGTGTGACAAAGATCATTCCCCAGTTTATTATTTGGCTCTTATTTGTGGGTGTGTGTGTGCGTGGGTGTGTATGGGGGTGTGTATGTAAGTGAGAGAGAGAGAGAGGAAGAGCAATTTTTTTATTTTACTTAGTGTGCTTTCTGACGAGGGAGAGTTGGCTGCATTTATGAGCTGATAGGAAGGCCAGAAGAGAGCTCAGCTCGCTCAGGCCCAGGAGAAGGAGGGATAAGTTAGTAGGCTGAGGTCCCTGAGGGCTGAGGAGGTGGGAGGATGCAATGCTGCTCCCGAGGGACCTTTTGAGCTGGTGAGGACAGGAGGCAAGAGGGAGGGGCTGGGGGAACACTTGGTGAATTGGCTCTGATCCTCCCCAGAGGGAACTGGAAAGTCAGCAGAGGGGAGGGCTCCAGTCCCTTGGTGCTTCCTCCCTGGGAAGGAGCAAGTATGAACACTCCCACTGATGGACTATGCCGGGAGGGGACAGTGTGGCTCAGGGTGAGTCCAGGCAGGGCCGGTTCAAAGCAGGCTGGCCACATACCTACCACAGGCCCTTGGTGACTTCTCTTTTCTCCGAAGCTCCCTGTCTTGTAGTTATCAGGAAGTGGCGCTTCTTTGAGTAAAGTGTCCTTTTCTCTCCCATCTGCTGCCTTTGTCTTCCCTCTGGACAGATCCTGGGGGTGCAGGTGCTTCCAGCTGCACAGAGTTGGCCACAGGACTGGGGGAGCCCCCTTCCATTCCAGGTGGGTGTCCACATACCCTCCCCTGTGCCCACACTCTTGCCCACCACAAGCCTACTCCAGCAGGAGCACCACAGCCTCCTGGGGTCATGCCCGTGCAGAGTGTGAGCTGGCAGACGGGGAGCCAGGTGGGCAGCACATGAGGGCAAAACAGGAAGAGTGTCTCTCTTCACCTTCACTGTTTGAAAGTCATTGTCCCAGGACCCAGAGAGCCCCAACAGTCTGTGGCCATCACTGGCTCCTTTCCCTTGAGTTGGGGGTGGGCCTCTATCCACTGAGCCCACATGAGGTGCCAGACACTGTTACCTGACCTTACCAGACCCTCTCAGCCACCATGTTCTTTTATTCCTTTTTTTTTTTTTTTCTTGAGATGCTTCACTCTTGTTGCCCAGGCAGCAGTGCAGTGGTGCGATCTCAGCTCACTGAAACCTCCGCCTCCCAGGTTTAAGCGATCTTCTGCCCCACCCTCCCGAGTAGCTGGAATTACAGGCATTTGCCACTACGCCCAACTAATTTTGTATTTTTAGTAGAGACAGGGTTTCTCCGTGTTGGTCAGGTGGGTCTCGAACTCCTGACCTTGTGATCTGCCCGCCTTATCCTCCCAAAGTGATGGGATTACAGGCATGAGCCACCACACCTGGCCCACCTGATATGTTTCTTTATTTCTTTTCTTTCTCTCTCTTTCACCTTCTTCCTTTCTTTCCTTTTTTTGACAGGATCTTGCTCTGTTGCCCAAGCTGGTATGCAGTGACGAATCAGTCTCCTGGGCTCAAACCATCCTCCCACCTCGGCCTCCCGAGTAGCTGTGACTACAAGCACATGCGTGCTAATTTTTATATTTCTTGAAGAAACGGGATTTTGCTATGTTGCCTAGGCTGGTCTCGAACTCCTGGGCTCAAGCGATGCTCCTACCTCGGCCTTCCAAAATGCTGGAATTACAGGAGGGAGCCACCATGCCTGCTCTCTCTCTCTCTCTTTTTTTTTTTTGAGACAGGGTTTTGCCCTGTTGCCCACTACAATCTCCCGGCTCACATAATCCTCCCGCCTCAGCTTCCTGAGAAGTTGGAACTACCATGCCAGGCTAATTGTTTTATTTTTATTTTTTGTAGAGATGAGGTCTCCCTACCTTGCCTAGGCTGGTATTGAACTCTTGGACTCAAGATCCTCCTGCCTCAGCCTCCCAAAGTCCTGAGATTACAGGCGTGAGCCACCTCGCCCAGCCACCACCTGATGTATTTCTTGTTTTGTTTTGTTTTTTGAGACAGCATTTTGTTCTTGTTGCCCAGGCTGGAGTACAATTGCCCGATCTCTGCTCACTGCAACCTCCGCCTCCCAGGCTGAAGCGATTCTCCTGCCTCAGCCTCCTGAGTTGCTGGGATTATAGGTGCCCGCCACCACGCCTGGCTAATTTTTTGTATTTTTAGTAAAGATAGGGTTTCGCCATGTTGGCCAGGCTGGTCTTGAACTCCTGACCTCAGGTGTCCCAAAGTTCCTCGGCCTCCCAGAGAGGCTGGGATTACAGGCGTGAGCCACCACGCCCAGCCAGCACCTGATGTATTTCTTCACTAATTTTCCCCTACTAGAATGTCAGCTCCATGAAGCCAAAGACTATCCATCTCTTCCCTGCTGTGTATATTCCCTGACCTTGGAGCAGGGCACCACTGCATCAGCGTCCAGGCCCTTGTTGGAGGACAGTCGAGGTGCTAAGTAAGGGCAGTGCTGGGGACGTGTCCGGTTTCCTTACGGGATGACTTCTTGCACCAGGCTGAGCAGGAACTCTTATCTGTGAATTGTCACTCTCCTGACTTCATTGTCTATATTCTGCACCCTTGGCCTTGACCTGACGGGGCAGGGGGCACGGAGCCGCTCTGAGAGGCCAGTGATGACTGCTCCTGATGGAATGGGCAGAGGCGGTGCCAAGAGACCAGGTTAGGAAGATCTATCTAGAAGGGTCCTCAGAGGTTCTCTTTTCTAAGCTCTTTATTTTACAGATGAAGAATTGAGGCTCAGAATTGAGAGGAAGGCCGCAGAGCAGGTATGTAGAAGAGAGAAGACAGGCCCCTTCTTAGGCTGTATTCAGTTAGCAAAGATGGTTAATTATAAGAACACCCAGTACTGGTGATGCTGGGGTCGGGGGAGGATGAGCACTCTCTTTTGCTACTTTTTGTTTGTTTGTTTGAGACAGAGTCTCACTCTGTCACCCAGGCTGGAGTGCAGTGGCGTGATCTTAGCTCACTGCAACCTCTGCCTCCTGGGTTCAAGGGATTCTCCTGCCTCAGCCTCCCAGGTAGCTGGGATTACAGGCATCCACCACCACACCCAGCTAATTTTTGTATTTGTATTTTTATTTTTTTTGAGACAGAGTCTTACTCTGTCACCAGGCACCAGGCTGGAGTGCAGTGGCACAATCTCAGCTCACTGCAACCTCCGCCTCTCAGGTTCAGGCAATTCTCCTGCCTCAGCCTCCTGAGTAGCTGGGACTACAGACACAGGCCACCATGGCCAGCTAATTTTTGTATTTTTAGTAGAGACGGGGTTTCACCATGTTGGTCAGGATGGTCTCGATCTCTTGACCTCCCTCGTGATCCACCCACCTCGGCCTCCCAAAGTGCTGGGATTACAGGATTGAGCTACCTTGCCCGGCCTAATTTTTGTATTTTTACTAGAGATGGGGTTTCACCATGTTGGCCAGCCTGGTCTCGAATTTCTGATGTCAAGTGATCCACCCGCCTCGGCCTCCCAAAGTGCTGGGATTACATAGGCATGAGCCACCACACCTGGCCTTGCTACTTGTTATTTTTAATCTTTAAGACAGTAAAACAAAACAAAACAAAACAAAAAACAAAAAAAAGACAGTAAAACAGGTGAAAGCGAAGCAACATGGGAACTTTCTTTCAAAGAGAATTAAATCAGGACTCTTATAACTCAGGCTGAAGTTTCTAGATGCCCTTTCTATGGGCATTGCGTTTGCCAGGCAAGATGACCCTGAAGAGCATTCCCTGCCACTTGCATCTCTGGGATCTCTGTGCATAGCAGATGACCAAGCCAGAAAACTTATCCCCATCCAGCCAGCCTGGCACCACAGGATATCTCCACGAAATGTGTGTCTGTGTGTGCGTGCGTGCGTGTGTGTGTGTGTCCATCCAGAGTGAAGGTGTAGGAGCCCAGGTTCAAGGTGACTTAGTATTTTCTGAAACCCGCCGGGGGTTCTGGGAATTTTCGCTCTGCCCCTGGGAAGCCAGCCCCACCCAGCCAGATCCAGTCTCCTGTGCAGAGCTAGAGTGACCCTGGGAGGGAGGGATGACCTCCTGGAAGGAAGAAAGGCACTCTTGGGACTGGCAAGTAGTCAGGTACTTTACCATGAAGAGTTAAAGGCATGTGACTTTTGTACCTTCAGTTGGTGAGGCAGCTGTAACTTGCATCTGCATAGAGTTTATAGTTTGCAAAGGGCATTCCCCAGGATTAGTTATCACATATGATCCTGGCTTTGTGGGCAAGACTGGTATCATTTACTCATCCCTTCAAAAAATACATATTGAGTCTGCCAGGCATGGTGGCTTATGCCTGTAATCCTAGCACTTTGGAAGGCCAAGGTGGGTGGATCACTTGAGGTCAGGAGTTTGAGACCAGCCCAGCCAACATGGTGAAACTAAAAATACAAAAATTAGCTGGCATGGTGATGTGTGTCTGTAGTCCCAGCTATTCAAGAGGCTGAGGCAGGACAATCTCTTGAACCCAGGAAGTAGAGGTTGTAGTGAGCTGAGATCATGCTACTGCATTCTAGCCTGGGCAACAGAACGAGACTTGGGGGTGGAAAAAAAGAAAAAACAAAATACAAAAAATATGTATTGAGCACTTGCTATGTGGTAGGGTCTGTGCTGGCCGCAGGGGAGGTGACAATGAGTAAAAGCAGCATTGGTCTTTGCCCGTGTCCATGCTATCATTATGTCATTGTTTATTTAATCAGCCTCTTCAAGAAAGACCTTGGGTTCTTTCTAATCTTTTGCAACTGCAAACAAATCTGTGACCTCATGCAAAGTCATTCATCGTAGGATAAAGCCCCAGAGTGAGATTGCATGCTGAAAGGGTCCGTACCCATGTAGTTTTGATAGATGTTGTTAAATTGCCCTCTGCAGCCTCTGAGCACGGTTTGCATGCCCACTGGCAGTGTATGAACGGTTGCCTGCTTGCTCACAGCCTTGCCAAAAGAATGTGTCTGTTAAGTGTTTTGGATTTTTGCTAATCAGATAAATGAGAGATGCTATCTGAGCATGTCAATTTGCATTTCTCTTACTTATAAAAAGATCCTTGCTCTTGGTTACTTGTTTAGAGGTCATAGTCTGTATGTGTGTGAATTGTTTTTGGCCCATTATCTTTTGGGATGTTGATCTTCTTCTTGATTTCTGGGAGCTCTTTATATATTAGAAAAATTTGACTTATGTGATGTGAGCTGCATTTAGGAGGTCCCAGGTTGTCACTTCTGTTTTGACTTTCTTCTTTCTTTTTTTTTTTTCCTTTTTTGAGACAGAGGCTTGCTGCGTCACCCATGCTGGAGTGCAGGGGTGTGATCTTGGCTCACTGCAACCTCCACCTCTCAGGTTCAAGCAATTCTCCTGCCTCAACCTCCGGAGTAGCTAGGATTACAGGTGTGCAAGACCAAACCTGGCTAATTTTTTTGTATTTTTAGTAGAGACAGGGTTTTGCCATGTTGCCCATTTGCCATGTTCCCAGGCTGATCTCGATCTCCTGAGTTCAGGCCATCCACCCGCCTTGGCCTCCCAAATGCTAGGATTATAGGCATGAGCCACAAGGCTGCATTGCTTTATTTATTTTGAGACAGAGTCTTGCTCTGTTGCCCAGGCTGGGGTGCGATGGCACGATCTTGGCTCACTGGAGCCTCCCCCTAAGGGCTCAAGTGATCCTCCCACCTCAGTTTATAGAGATGGGGTTTTACCATGCTGTCCAGGCTGGTCATGAACTCCTGGGCTCAAGCAATCTGCATGCCTCAGCTTCCTAAAGTGCTGGGATTACAGGTGTGGGACCCTGCACCCAGCCTCACATAGATGTTTAACATCTTTTGTGAAGTTTAACCCTGAGTGTTGTGGCCATTGTTTAAGTGGGTTCTTCTCTTTTGTCATATATTCTGATGACTTGTTGTTTATGTTTAAGCGTGTGTGTTTATACTACCATCTTCCAGTATGCTTTAATTTTACTTTTTAAATAATTTATCTTGACTTTTCCAGGTATACAATAACGAAAATAGCAATAGTTTTAACTATTTCTATTGGGTTTTCTTTCTTTTGTCAAATTCCTCTGATGGATACATCCAATGTAGTGATGGTGGTGGCAGCATCTGTGTTTTCCCTGAGCTTAGCATTAGTGCCCAGGTATGAAACTGTGTATTTGGGCCGGGCGT
>NW_016108180.1:117358-120069 GCF_001604975.1 Cebus imitator | reverse complement strand
GGAGCCAGTAGTAGCCTTAGACCGTTTCTGACATTATCTCTTATTTCAGAGTTTCCCAGGATTCCCTCCCAAAATGTTTTGCCCTGGCGCTTTCGTGTTGTAATGCTAGTCCTTTTGTTTTTTTGTTTCTGATGTGGAAGTTGTCCTGTGCAGACTAGCTGTGTCTCCTGGGATCCATTTAATTTATTGTTTTTGTCCAGAAATTATTTTCTTCAGGTTTTAAATTTTATTTGCAAAATACTATCTTATTTTTTTAAAACAATTTTCTTCTTATTTGGTTATTTTCCCATTTGGCATTTCCTAGTTTGTATGGGAAGCTTTCTCTCCACCCCCAGCCTCTTATCTTCATGAAGTTAGTTGGTGGTTGTATATTTTGTTGGCTTTTTTCCAAGGAGCCAGCTTTTTACCTTGCTTATTCGTTCTCCTTCTTCTTTCTTTCCTAATTTATTTCTGCTTTGATCTTTATACGTCTTCCTTTCTCTCTCTTTTTCTCTCTCTCCTTTTCTTTGCTTCTTAAAACAGGGTCTTGCTGTGTCATATAGGCTGCAGTGCTTTGGTGCAATCATGGCTTGCTGCAGTCTTAACTTCCCAGGCTTAGGTTATCCTCCCACCTCAACTTCCTGGCACTGCAGGTGCACACCACCACACCTGGCAACATTTTTGTATTTTTGGTAGAGCCTGGGGTTTCACCATGTTAGCCTGTCTGATCTCAAACTCCTGTCCTTGAGTACTTTGGCCTCCCAAGGTGCTGGGATTACAGACGTGAGCCACCATGCCCAGCCTGGTGTTTTTTTTTTTTTTTTTTTTTTTTAGGGATCCCACAGATTCATTTTTTTTTAATTTACTGATTTTTAAAATGAATTTCTAGTCATATTACCTCATAATCATAAATTTTTAAAATATTTTTTTGGATGTCATTGAAATTTTCTTTGTGGACTGAATATGGTCAGATTTCATGACTGTTCCATCAGTTCAGCTCTTGAAAAGAAAGCACATTATCTATTATTAGGATAGAGAGTTTGAAATACTGTAGTATCTTACTGATTATCTTACTTGGGTCTTCTGAATTCTTATTTCTGTTTGTGCTACTTAATGTTTCTTGGACTGAAAGTAGTAATTTAAAATATCTTATTAGTGTTTTGATATATTTATCCTAGTATCTCTGTAATTTTTCTGAAAATTGCTGCAGTATTATTTGATGCATTATGAATCATACCATTAGTATAATAAATTGCCTTTTTTAGATGGAGTCTTGCTCCGCAGCCCAGCTGGAGTGCAGTGCTGCAATCTTGGCTCACTGCAACCTCCGCCTCCTGGATTCAAGCGATTCTCATGCCTCAGCCTCCCGAGTAGCTGGGATTACAGGCGCTCATCACCATGCCTGTCTAACTTTTGTATTTTTAGTAGAGACAGGGTTACATCATATTGGTCAGGCAATAATTTTTGTATTTTTAATGGAGACAGAGTTTCACCATGGTTGGCCAGGCTGGTTTCAAACTCCTGACCTCAGATAATCCGCTTGCCTCGGCCTCTGAAAGTGCTGTTATTGGAGGCGTGAACCACTGTGCCTGCCTGGGTGAAACTTATATATAAGTTTATTTATCCCAGGATGTCAAGGCTACAGTGAGCTGTGATTGCATCACTGCACTTCAGCCTGCGTGACAGAGTGAGACCCTGTCTCACAAAATAAAATAAAAGAGATAGGGTCTCCGAGTGCGGTGGCTGATACCTGTAATCCCAGCACTTTGGGAGGCCAAGGCAGGCGGATCATCTGAGGTCGGCAGTTTGAGACCAGCCTGACCAACATGGAGAAATGCCATCTCTACTAAAAATACAAAAATTAGCCAGGTGTGGTGGCACATGTCTGTAATCCCAGAATTGCTTGAACCCGGGAGGCGGAGATTGCAATGAGCTGAGATCATTCACGTCACTGCACGCCAGCCTGGGCAACAAGAGTGAAACTCCATCTCAAAAAGAGAGAGAGAGAGAGACAGACAGACAGGGTCTCACTGAATTGCCCAGGCTGGTCTTGAGCTCCTGGGCTCAAGCAATCGCCCTGCCTCAGCCTCCCAAAGTGCTAGGATCACAGGCGTGAGCCACCATGTGTGGCCTAAACGGTATCTCCTGTTTCTCTTCTGTGAACAATAAATGTAATGTGTTTCCTGTTCCTCCCTCCTTCTTCCTTCCCTTTCTCTTGTCACTTCCCCATTTTAGTTGATAGTATATTGAGTGGTCCATTTCTTTTTTTTTTTAACTGGGCTGCCTCCCGAACCAGAGTAGGTTCAGAGAGACTTTCTACGTTGAGTGATTCTCGAGCATAGAGGTCTGGAAACTCTCAGTCAGGTGGTATTCAAGACCAATACCATTCTCTACTCTTTTCTTTCTTTCTTTTTTTTTTTTTTTAAAGATGGGGTTTCACCATGCTGGCCAGGCTGGTCTTGAACTCCTGACCAAAAGTGATCCACCTGCCTCAGCCTCCCAAAGTGCTAGGATTACAGGCGTGAGTCACCGCGCCCGGCCAACCTACTCTTACAGTGACATAGAAACTTGAAGAAGAGGCGTTGGCAGCTTGGAAGATAATTCTGGAGACTATAGCGGGTCAGTCTGTTAAGAAACCCGGCCGGGCGCGGTGGCTCAAGCCTGTAATCCCAGCACTTTGGGAGGCCGAGGCGGGTGGATCACGAGGTCAAGAGATCGAGACCATCCTGGTC
>NW_016108180.1:113444-116338 GCF_001604975.1 Cebus imitator | reverse complement strand
CTCGTGATCCACCCGCCTCGGCCTCCCAAAGTGCTGGGATTACAGGCTTGAGCCACCGCGCCCGGCACGTTGTGTTTATTTTATTTTATTTTTGAGATGGAGTGTTGCTGTGTTACTCAGGCTGGTGTGCGGTGGCGCGATCTTGGCTCACTGTAAGCTCTGCCTCCTGGGTTAAAGCGATTCTCCTGCCTCAGCTTCTGAGCAGCTTGGATCACAGGCGCCCAACCACCACGCCTGGCTAAGTTTTATATTTTTATTTCTTTTTTTAAAATTTATTTATGTTTCTTTTTAAAGATGGGATTTTACCATGTTGGTCAGGCTGGTCTTGAACTCCTGACCTCAGGTGATCCGCCTGCCTTGGCCTCCAAAGTGCTTGGATTACAGGCGTGAGCCACTACGCCCGGCCCAATTTTGTATATTTAGTAGAGACAGGTATTCACCATGTTGGCCAGACTGGTCTTGAACTCCTGACCTCAGGTGATCCACCTGTCTCAGCCTTCCAAAGTGCTGGACTGTACCTGGCCTGGAATTATTTTTTAAATTCACACTATAATTTTGGATTCGAATTTGTATTTGTCTTGTGACAATCTTTTCTTTTCTTTGACAGAATCTCTGTTGCCCAGGTTGGAGTGCAGTGGTACAATCTTGGCTCACTGCAATCTTCACCCCCTAGGTTCAAGTGATTTCTCCTGCCTCGGCCTCCCAAGTAGCTGGGACTACAGGAGCACACCACCATGCCCGGCTAATTTTTTGTAATTTTTTTAACTGGGCGCGGTGGCTCACTCCTGTAATCCCAGCACTTTGGGAGGCTGAGGCAGGAGAATCACAAGGTCAGGAGATTGAGACCATCCTGGCTAACACAGTGAAACACCACCTCTACTGAAAAAAAAAAAAAGATTAGCCAGGCATGGTGGCATGCGCCTGTATTCCCAGCTACTTGAGAGGCTGAGGCAGGAGCATCACTTGAACTCAGGAGGCGGAGGTTGCAGTGAGCCGAGATCGAGCCATTGCACACCAGCCTGGGTGACAAAGTGAGACTCCATCTCAAAAAAAAAAAAAAAAATTTGTATTTTTAGTAGAGATGGGTTTCACCACGTTATCCAGGCTGGTCTTGAACTCCTGACCTCAAGTGATCTGCCTGCCTTGGCCTCCCAAAGTCCTGGAATTACAGGCATGAGCCACTGTGCTTGGCCTTGTGGCAATATTTTCTTTTTTTTATTTTTGAGATGGAGTTTCGCTCTTGTTACCCAGGCAGGAGTGCAATGGGGCAATCTTGGCTCACTGCAACCTCTGCCTCTGGGGTTCAAGTGATTCTCCTGCCTCAGCCTCCAGAGTAGCTAAGATTACAGGCGTGCGCCACCATGCCTGGCTAATTTTTTGTGTTTTCAGTAGAGATGGGGTTTCTCCATGTTGGTCAGGCTGATCTCTAACTCCAGACCTTCAGTGATCCGCCCGTCTCAGCCTCCCAAAGTGCTGTGATTACAGGCATGAGCCACTGCGCCCAGCTGCCCCTTGTGGCAATATTTTCATAGTGAATTTTCTTTATATATAAAACGAGTGTTCGTGATCTCCATTTTGTATTATACCTTTAAATTTTTTTCCATATTTGAATTAGTTGAATTTTCCTGGAGTGGCAATTAACAGGAAGTTTTGGTGGAAATTGGGAGAGAAGCCAGGGCCGTTCTCTGGGTTTCTCTGGTGAAAGGCTCCCTCCTCTATTGCCATGGTAATGGGTCGTGCTTTTAAAATGTGGTCTTTCTCCAGGAGAATTGCTTGAACCCAGGAGGCGGAGGTTGCGGTGAGCCGAGATTGCGCCATTACACTCCAGGCTGGGTAACAAGAGCGAAACTCTGTCTCAAACAAACAAAAAAAAGTGGCCATTCTCTGCTTGCACTTCTCTTTCACCTCCAGAGCCTAACCTGGCTCAAGAGGTCATCCACCTCCAGCCCTGAGCACTCCCAGTTCATGACGGCTGGAGCTCCTGCCTTCTGCCATCTCCCTTTTAGAAGTGGTCTTTTCTGGGATCTTTCACTCCTGAGCCCCCTGCCTCCCCCTCGCCCCCGCACTGCCATGTCTGCCGCTGGCAGGTACTTTGGGTCACACTCACCTGTGGTTGGGAGTTTATGGGTTTTTTTTGCTTCTTATCCTTGTTTGTCTATACCCGTGTTGCTTTGTATAATTTGGTAGATGAGGGAAAATCCAGAATTAAGCTACTGCCTTGTTTCCTCCTGGTATGAAGTCTTCACCTGTGAGTTTTCTGTTTGTGAAGTCCACCCAGAGAGCAAGACTACCTGTTTGGTTTCTGGCTTCTGAGGATATTCAAGTCTTGGAGTCTTGGGAGGAAGATTATTTTGTAACCTCTGCTCTGAAAACAGCCCTTCTTACAAACAGCTCTTCTTTTCCTTCTTTTTTTTTCTTTTTTGAGTCAGAGTTTCACTCTGTCACCCTAGCTGGAGTGCAGTGGTGTGATCTCGGCCCACTGCAACCTCTGCCTCCCAGGTTCAAGCGATTCTCCTGCCTCAGTCTCCCGAGTAGCTGGGATTACAGATGCATGCCACCATGCCCAGCTAACTTTTGTAATTTTTAGTAGAGATAAGGTTTCACCATATTGGACAGGCTGGTCTTGAACTCCTGACCTTGAGATGCACCTGCCTCGGCCTCCCAAAGTGCTGGGATTACAAGTGTGAGCCACCACATCGGGCCACAAACAGCCCTTCTTATGCCAATCACTTCCTCCTAAAATCTGTCATTCTTACCTCTTGGGTAGAAATATTGTATTTAGGCCGGGCGCGGTGGCTCACGCCTGTAATCCCAGCACTTTGGGAGGCCGAGGCGGGTGGATCACGAAGTCAAGAGATCGAGACCATCCTGGTCAACATGGTGAAACCCCGTCT
>NW_016108180.1:100675-113244 GCF_001604975.1 Cebus imitator | reverse complement strand
AAATATTGTATTTATTTGTACCCTGAAAGATTATGGGGACCAGGGGTGGGGCACAGGACAGTGGGCCCTCCAGCCAGGGTTTAGAAGCTCTGGGTGTTGAGTTTTCACACCAAGGGGGATCTGAGTTCTAAGGCCAAGGAGCCCACCTGCTCCTCTAATGGACAAAGCAGTGAAGGCCCAGGGAGGGGCAGAGGTGGGTCCAAGGTCAGGCTGCCAAATGGCAGCAGGTGTGGAAGCTGACAGGCCGGACCTGGATTTGAATTCTGCAGTCCATGCTGCTTGCTGACTCTGTGGCCTTTTGCTTCAGATCCCTCAGGGTCCTTGGTGCCTCGGGTCTGTGCTAAGGTGTTACTTATCACATGCGGTTAGCAGCAGGTGGCCACGTGTCCCCAGGGTTAGAGCATTTGGTTAGTCCTGCCCCCGCTCCACTGTGCAGAAGGGAATCTGAGGCCCAAAAAGGAAAGTGACCTGTGTAAGGTGACACAGCAAGTCATCCTCTTGACCTCACTGGTGAGTGGGCCAAGGACAGCTTCCTAGTTCTGCACTTTCAGAGTTTTTAAAACACTCCTTACTTATTTAATATATATGCCTGAGTCCTAGGCTGGGTTAGTCTCTGCCCCCAAGTCATTCACAGCCTGATGGGGAACACACACACACACACACACACACACACACACACACACACAGAGAGTAGGGCAGCATGCTGTCTCACACACACAGTAGGGTAGCATGCTCCACACAGATGCAATAGGACAGCATACTCACACAGTCACACAGTAGGGCAGCATTCTCACACACACACAGCAAGGGAGCATCCTCTCTCACACACACACAGTAGGGCAGCATTCCCACACACACAGCAGGGGAGCATCCTCTCACACACACACACACACTCAGTAGGGCAGCATGCTCAGACACACACACAGCAGGGCAGCACATGACAGCCGAGGCTGCAGCATGGGGAGCAGGGATGCTGTGGCCAGCAGACCACACTGTGTTGTGCCCTAGCCCCAGTGCCACTGCGGCCCGCTAACTTTTCTGAAAGTTAAATAGGAGAGCAGGGGCTGGGATTGGCTGGAGTAGACCCTGCACCCCTCACTGGGGGTCAGGCTGAGCTAAGACAACCTGCCCACCCCATTGTTTGGGCTAGGACCGCCTAACTCCACCCGCTGTATCCTCAGCAAGTGGAAGAACCTGGCAGGTTCCCCACCTTCTCTGCACGAAGGCTCCTGACCCTTCCTCTCCCACTGCGTCCCTTCCCCCAAACCTCCCAGTCCCAGTGAGTCCAGGTGTCCTCTTCCCGGCAAGGGGGTTCCCATGCCGCTTGGAGGTCAAGAGTATGGTCCAGCCGGGCACGGTGGCTCACACCTGTAATTCCAACACTTTGGGAGGTCAAGGCGGGCGGACCACCTGAGGTCAGGAGTTCCAGAACAGCCTGGCCAACACGGCAAAAACCCGTCTCTACTAAAAGTACAAAAAAATTAGCTGGGCATGGTGGCACATAACTGTAGTCCCAGCTACTTGGGAGGCTGAAGCAAGAGAATCACTTGAACCCAGGCGGCAGAGGTTGGCAGTGAGCCGATATTACGCCACTGCACTCCAGCCTGAGCGACAGATCGAGACTCTGTCTCTATAAAAAACAGAGTGTGTTTCGCTGGTGGGGGATCCCGTTTCTGGGGGTGGGGCACAAGTCCTCAACAGCAGGTGCGTGCCTTCAGTCCTGCGAGCCTGGCCCCGGCCCTCTCTGTCTGCTGCTATTGCAGCCCCGCCCCTCATATGATGTTGTCGGGTCAGGGATCCTGGTGTGTGCTGAGGGCGATAAGGAGGGAGAGAGGGGAGAGAGAAAGAAAGAGAGACCAACCCGGAGTGACAGGACCAAGAGAAAGAGGGGAGGTACAAGGAGCCCTGGAGAGAAAAAGCGGGAAGAAGACACTGATCAGGGAAGAAGACGTTCGTTGATTGATTGAGGAGGTCATCGGAAGGTTCCATCACTGACTTCTAGGAGCTCCTTTCCTCTTGGGTGGGGTACACACGGTGGGTCGCCGTGGATCTCTGTCTCCTTCCCTCGGCTCTTCTTGCCTCTAGGCTGGCTTCATTCCCAGGCAGGCTCTCCCTGTCGGCTCCTGGCTCACACCTAGCAACCCCAGGGGAAGCTTGGCCCGGCCTGGGTCCTGCGCGCCCCAGCCTGACCACTGCGGCCAGGGGTGTACGGTACTGTCATTAGCCAGACCGGAGTCGGTGCTCACGGTGACAGCCAGGGGATGGGGCCCACGGGCAGGGGCGGCTCCCCACAGGACACCAGGTATTCTCAGGGGAGGTAAACCTAGATGACCCTCTGTCTCCGCTGCAGAACAGCGGTGCACGTGACTTTTCTCCTGCTGCAGAGGGAGCTTCTCTATGGAGCTGCCATAGCAGTGATGTTGAAAGCCACATGTGACCATAGGGTCATGGGTACCCTGGAGAAGGTGGTGTGAGAAGTTTCCTTTCCACCTTACCCTGGCCAGGGTCCACCTTGGGCTCCTGCCTGAGTTTAGGACCCACCTGAGCCCTGACCACACTCAATCCCCACAGTGACCTGTGACCTGTCCACAGAAGAGGAGTGAAGGCTTAGAGCAGTGGCCTGTCTTGTGGGCATGGGGCAGGGCCAGGAAGGAAGCTCGGGCATATTGCTGTGGACCTTGGTCCTCCAGGCCTGGCCACACAAAGTCCTGCTCAGGAAAGAAGCCGGGAAGCAATGGGCTGGGAGACCCTGGGGTGAAGTCCACCGGGGTCTCTGTCTGCTCAGGCAGGGGTGGAGGTGGGTTGGGAGGGGACCCAGTTTGGCTCCACTAGAAGCAAGTATGACCATGGGACAGAGATGGCATGCTTGGACTGTCCAGTTGGTGACAGCTGTGAGACTGGGAGCATGATAAAGAGCTGCTAGTTCTGGCCGCATGCCGGTGCTTCCTGACCTTAGGGACTGTCCTGAGGGGCCCTTCCCTCCCAGCCTCTTCACAGACTTCTGCACACAGATACGCACCAGTCCCCCCTGCTGGGGAAGAGGCCTGTGATGCCATGGCCGTGGCCACATCTGTTGAGGGCCTGCCCCGGCAGGGGCTGGGCCCTGGACATGCATCGCCTCCCTCCATCCCTCCAAGCTGGAGTTAATCCAATTTTTTTCTTTTTCTTTCTTTCTTTCTTTCTTTTTTTTTGTGATGGAATTTCCCTCTTGTTGCCCAGGCTGGAGCACAATGGCACGATCTCGGCTCACTGCAACCTCCGCCTCCAGGGTTCAAGCGATTCTCCTGCCTCAGCCTCCTGAGTAGGTGGGATTATAGGCACCAGCTACTATGCCCAGGTAATTTTTTGTAATTTTAGGAGAAACACAGTTTCACTATATGGGCCAGGCTGGTCTCGAACTCCTGACCTCAGGTGATCCACCCGCCTCGGCTTCCCAAAGTCCTGGGGTTACAGGTGTAGGCCACTGTGCCCTGCCAGAGTTAATCCCATTTTGTGGGCAGAGAGACTGAGGCTCAGAGAAGGAGCATGGTCTGACTGCAGTCACATGGCTGGTGACGCAGGGGGAGCCCCCATGTACCTTGGCACTGGTATCTTAAACGTCAGGGGTGTAAGGGGTTACAATCACAAATGAGCAGGGGCCACACCCCAGCCTGGCCATGCATAGGGGCCAGCTCCTTATCTGGAGGCTTGGAAGCCATGGCAGGATCCGGCCGAGGTACTGATGGGGCCATGGGCGCCCCTCCACCATTGCTGGGTGTGTTTCTCCCTACATCCCCACTTTGAATGACCTGCTGGCCTCCCTCCTGGAGTTCCAGTTCCTGTGCCCTCCTCTTGAGACCCCAAGCACCTGAGAAGAATGGAAGTAGTCCCTGGCTTATTGGAGGGCCAGTCCTTGTCTCTTCCTTATCTGCTGAGCTCCTGCTATCTGCTGGGAAAGA
This sequence comes from Cebus imitator, assembly GCF_001604975.1. Taxonomy (NCBI): domain Eukaryota; kingdom Metazoa; phylum Chordata; class Mammalia; order Primates; family Cebidae; genus Cebus; species Cebus imitator. The sequence continues at coordinate 109,306 of NW_016108180.1, read as the reverse complement.
ATGAGAGGTGGAGTAGCCTCTGCCCCTTAGGAGTGAAAAATGGAAAATACGCAGTCATTTCCAGGGGCCGAGGGCTGCACTGCATGCGGTGGCTCCATCTGGTCCCACCGTGGAGCCCTGGAGCCCCCGTCTCCTGGGTGGACTGCCCCCTGCCTCAGGAGCAGCCTGTCCCCAGGGACCCGCTGTGGGCTAATGTCGGTGTAGGCCCCTGGGTTAGCTGGGGTTCTCCAAATAAACAGAACCAGTCGATGAGATGAGACGGCCCAGCTCAGCAGTGAGACAGGAGAACGTGGGGCCGGTTCCTCCGTCCTCAGCCTTTCCTTCTGCTCAGGTCCTTGAGGGTTGGGGGCCCACCCACTCTGGGGGCCATCTGCTTCCTGAGTTCAACATTCAAATGCTAATCTCATCTGGAAACAGCCCCCAGACACACCCAGGAGTAACGTTTAATTGGGGCACCCTGTGGCCTGGTCAAGTTGACACAGGAAATTAACCATCACAGCCCCTATTGCGATTCGGAACAAACATCTCTGAAGGCCACCCCAGCTCCAGAGCTCCTGTGAGAGCAGCCAAGGCCTCTTTTTGTTTTGTTTTGTTTTTGTGTGTGTGTGTGGTTTTTTTTTTTTGGACAGTCTTGCTCTGTCACCCAGCCTGGAGTGCAGTGGCAGGATCTTGGCTCACAGTAACCTCCGCCTCCTGGGTTCAAGCGATTCTCCTGCCTCAGCCTCCTGAGTAGCTGGGATTACAGGCGCCCGCCACCATGCCCATCTAATTTTGTATTTTTAGTAGAGATGAGGTTTCACTGTGTTGGCCAGGCTAGTCTTGAGCTCCTGACCTTGTTATCCACCTGCCTTGGCCTCCCAAAGTGCTGGGATTACAAGCATGAGTCACCGTGCCTGGCCGGCCTCTGTTTCAACAGCCTCACACCTCAACCTCTCCCTCTGCCCAGTGTTAACACGCACGCTCTGAATGAAGAGACTCCCCCTGAACAGGCTTTGTGTAATCCACATGGCTGTTTATTCACCTGGGTGCGGGCGGGCTGAGTCTGAAAAGAGAGTCAGCGGAGGGCGGTGGGATAGGAGTTGGTTTTATAGGTTTGGGGTGGGCAGTGGAAAGTTACAGAACGTGCAGTTTAGGGCGTTTTTTTTGCAAGCTGGGAGTGGGTTGTAGGGTCTGGAGTCAGGAGGTTGACCAAGTTGGTTACAAAGCCCAATTGCCTTATCAATTGAGGTGTTTTGGAAAATTTCACCTGACGAGAAACCCAAGTGGCACTCAGGGTTGGAGGAACACACTTTATTACACCGGCGGGCCTAGAAGGGTTTGCACTGAAAAGTTTGGACCCTGGCTAAGAAAAGTACACAGTTGTTCTAGGTGAAGGGGCAGGGGAAGGAACTCGGGACTTTAGACAACGCAGCAGGTTTTAGACAACGAGGCAGTTTTTTTTTTTAAGGTTTTCCACTTAGTAAGCAATAAGTTGAGGTACAGAACCAGAAAGAGGCCGTTACGAACAAAAATTGAAACAGTTTTAAACATAGGGACGCTGACAACCTGCTGACAAAATCCTGGGCAAAATTTCCACTTTATTTCCCCCTTTGATGCTCTCTTATGGATATTAGGGTGCATCACCTTTTGCACCCTAGTGTTTGTACTTAGTGGCTCGTACCCACCAGGGCTAGTAGCTGAATGGTTGTTTTTCTAATTACTGTGGCTGTTCATTAGGTAAGGGCCAGAGGCTAAAAGGAGCAATATGGCAGCCCGGGGTTCCATTAGTGGGAGGAGCCACGGTGCCAGATTTTAAAGGTGGGACCACGTGGTTCGTGAGTTTCAGAGACACTGTCTAATTTCAGAGGCCCTTTTAGTTAGCCGTTGGGCTGTATTTTGTACCAGCCCTGACTGGTTGGTATAGAAGCAACATTCCTTTTCCAGAACAGAGGTAGGGAATAAGGAACAATAGAGAATGTCTCAAGTTAATTAGGCCCCACAGGATTTGATCATGCTTCTTCTCTTCATGGTCTTCCAATTACTTTAGATTTTTTTGTTCCAGGAGGCCATCCAGAGTGTGCATGTAGGTCATGCGGATCGCCACTGCATCCACGGAACCCTCAGTCAGCCTAAAAGATCTTACACCTATTCCTGTATCCCTTGCCCTAACGGGGACCCAGAGCCCTCCCCAGGCCCTGCACGGGGCTCTGCAGGTCCTCAGTCTGCTCCCTGGGCCAGACCCATGACCAAGGGCATTGAAGGAAATGTTGAGTGATGTGGGGGTGGGGTGGTGGGAGGGGGTCGTGGTCACTCACGCCAAGTGAGTTTGAAGTGCAAAGTGAAAGAGGTTTATTAAGGCCAGGCGCGTTGGCTCATAGTATAATCCCAGTACTTTGGGAGGCCAAGGAGGGTGGATCACTTGATGTCAGGAGTTCAAGACTATCCTGGTGAACATGGTGAAACCTCCTCTCTACTAAAAATACAAAAAATTAGCCCGGCTTGGTGGCAGGCACCTGTAATCCCAGCTACTTGGGCGGCTGAGGAGGGAGAATCGCTTGAACCCAGGAGGCGGAGGTTGCAGTGAGCCAAGATCATACCACTGCACTCCAGGCTGGGCGACACAGCGAGACTCTGTCTCAAAAAAAAAAGGAAAGGAATAAAAGTTAGACCATAGAGGGTAACTTGCCATGGCATTTGTAAACTATCATGGCGCTGATGGAAGTGTAACAGTGAGGACGACCAAAGGTCACTGTCGTGGTCATTTTGGTTTTGGTGGGTTTTGGCTGGATTCTCTACTGCGACCTGTTTTATCAGCAAGGTCCTTATGAGCTGTATTTTGGCTGAACTCCTCATCTTGTGATTTAGAATGCCGTGACCATCTGAGAATGTAGCCCAGTAGGTTCCAGCCCCATTTTACCCAGCTGCTATTTAAGATGGAGTTGGTTTGGTTCACACGCCTCTGACACCTTTACCTCTCTGGGCCTCTACGTTCCCATCAGGACATCGGAGCCTCCGAGGGCACAACCCCTGCACTCTGGGAGCCTCTGTGTCCGCACTCAGCCTGGATGGGGGCTCAGTGTGGACTCTCTTTTGTTGGGTCATGGTTGGCCAGTGCTAGGCCAAGCTAGGCTAGACATGTGGCCGGAGGGGTAGCGCTTCTACTGTAGGGAGAGGTGGGGGTGCAATTTGTGTAGGGATGACAAGCTCCATCTTGGAGGGCCTTTTCCAGGCCCTTGGGCCGGGCCCCTGATGCTGATGCCCCTGGTTGGGGCCTGAAGAGCTGGTGCCAAGGGCCTGGCCAGCAGGGGTCTGACCTGGCCTTTGGCCCTCTCTCTCCATTGCCCTGCAACTCTCAATTATTTTTTTCTTTGTTTGTTTGAGATAGAGTCTTGCTCTGTTGCCCAGGCTGGAGTATAGTGGTGAGATCTTGGCTTACTGCAACCTCTGCCTCTCAGGTTCAAGTGATTCTTCTGCCACAGCCTTCTGAGTAGCTAGGGTTAGGTGTGTGCCACCATGCCTGGCTAATTTTTGTGTTTTTAGTAGATACGGGGTTTCGCCAGGTGGTCAGGCTGGTCTGGAACTCCTGGCCTTGTGATCCACCCATGTCTGCCTCCCAAAGTGCTTGGATTGCAGGCATGAGCCACCGTGCCCAGCCGATTTTTCTTTTTTTTTTTTTTTCTTAGAGACGGAGTCTCACTTTGTCACTCAGGCTGGAGTGCAATGGCTCGATCTCAACTCACTGCAGCCTCCGCCTCCTGGGTTCAAGTGATTTTTGTCCTGCCTCGGCCTCCTGAGTAGCTGGGATTACAGGCACCCACCACCATGCACAGCTAATTTTTGTATTTTTAGTAGAGATGGGGTTTCACCATGTTGGCCAGGATGGTCTCAATCTCTTGACCTCATGATCTGCCCACCTCAACCTCCCAAAATGCTGGGGTTACAGGCATGAGTCACCTCGCCCGGCCATTCCCTGCACCTCTTCTCACTCCTTACTTCCTAAGATAAGTCATGGGGGATCCTGGTGATGGGAGCTATGGCGGGGCTTAGAGCAGGGGAGTAGCCACAGCAACACGCTAACTGGGAACAGCTCCCTGGCGACGGGGTGGGAAGTGGTGAGCCTGGAGGCAGGGGCAGGCAGCAGGGCTGTGCCAGGCCCGGCTGACAAAGCCCAGGACGTGGGCCGTAACTGTGAGGCCTGTCTCGGGCCCAGGAGCGTGCTTTGGGCCTGAGGTCACCCGGGTATTGGGCTGTGGCCAAGTTGGCCCCATAAGTAGTTTCCATTCCTGGGTCTTGGGCTCTGACACCAAATATGGCGTGGCCCAAGTCTGGCACCCCCAGCTGTGGTCCAGCGACATCTCCTGTCCCTCCAGGTGGGCCCAGACCCCACCCACACCATGGAGGCAGATCATTCTAGTACTTGGGGCCCCCAAGTGGCCAGGGGCCTGCGCTGCTGCTCCTGGTCCTCCAACTGCCCACCCGTCTGCGTGATTCACGTGAAGTTAAAATTACCCAGGACCAAAATAGCCCCTCTCCCTGCAGAAGAAAGACGGGGCAGGGGGACACCGTGTTTTGTTTTACACTACAGACCTGTCCTTGCTACCCCCATCCCAGGCAGCTCACCTGGCCCCTGACCCCACAGTGATCTGCACACTCACTGGTTCACTCTCAGTGCTCACGCTCTCGTTAATTCACTCACTCATTGATTCATTTACTGATCATGTATTAATTTTTTTTTTTTTTTTTTTTTTTTTTTTTTTTTTTTTTTTTTTTTTTTTTTTTAAGATGGGGTTTCACCATGATGGCCAGGCTTGTTTTGAACTCCTGACCTCAGGTGATCCACCCACCTCAGCCTCCCAAACTGTTAGGATTACAGGCATGAGCCACTGCGCCCGGCTACAGATCATGTATTAATTCACTTGGTGGTTAATTCATGTAATCACTGATTATTTATTGACTACACACTAAGTGCTGGGCACTGTTCTATCATTCCAGAGCTGAACAAAACATAAGGCCAAGCGCAGTGGCTCATGCCTGTAATCGCATCACTTTGGGAGGCCAAGGCAGGCGGATCACAAGGTTGGGAGTTCAAGACCAGCCTCGCCAATATGTTGAAACCCATCTCTATTAAAAATACACAAAATTAGCTGGGCATGGTGGTGGGCACCTGCAGTCCCAGCTACTCGGCAGGCTGAGGCAGGAGAATCACTTAAACTAACGCAGCAGAGGTTGCAGTAAGCCGAGATCGCACCACTGCACTCCAGCCTGGGTGACAGCAAGACTGTCTCAAAAAAAAAAAAACCAAAAACACAAAACATAGCTAGCCTCATGGGGTTATGTTCCAGACAAGACAACCAAAGCAAACAAGTAGGATGTACAGTGTGTTAGAGTAAGTGCAAGGATAAGTAACCTAAGGGGGGGGGCTCTGAAGCAGTGGAGGGGAGTGGGAATTTCACGGGGCCCAGGGAGGACCTGATGGGAAGGGGACTTTTGAGTGGACACCTGAGGGAACAACCTTCCAAGCAGAAGGACAGCAGGTGTCAAGGCCCTGGCAGCCACACGAGGCCCGAGAAACGGGTGGCCCGGTGTGGCTGGGGCACAGGCAGCAGGTAGAGCAGCAGAATATGAGGTTAGGGTGTGGGGGACACATGGGGCCCAGTGGATCAGGACCTCCCACATCACGCAGGGTCTGAGCTGAGAATGACATGGCCGACGTATTTGTAAAGCATCCTGCTGGCTGTCGAGAGAGTGGGTCAGAGTGAGCCTTTTTCCCATGTGCCTGCTGCGTGCTGAGCTCCGAGCAGGTTAGTGGGGAGAGAAGACGCAGGTGCACGCTGGACGCTTGTCCCCATGGTGCTTACGGAGGTCTGGAGCCACTGCGTCTGCTCCGTCTGACGTGCTCATCCTTGGTGCTTAACCAAGTGTCACCCACCCGAGGGGGTCACCATTTTTGTCTGTTTCCTTTATTTTTTTTTTGAGATGGAGTTTCACTCTTACTGCCCAGGCTTGACTGCAATGGTGCGATCTCAGCTCACCGTAACCTCTGCCTCCTGGGTTCAAGCGATTCTCCTGAGTAGCTGGCATTACAGGCATGTGTCACCACACCTGGCTAATATTGTATATTTAATAGAGATGAGGTTTCTCCATTTTGGTCAGGGGGCTCTCGAACTCCTGACCTCAGGTGATCCCCCCTCAGTCTCCCAAAGTGCTGGAGCCACTACGCCTGGCTTTTTATTGTTTTATTTTATTTTATTTATAGAGATGGGGTTTGACCTTGTTGGTCAGGGTGGTTTCGAAATCCTGACCTCAGGTGATCCACTCACCTTGGCCTCCCAAAGTGCTGAGATTATAGGTGTCAGCCACCATTTTTTTTTTTTTTTTTAAGATAGAGTCTGTGCATTGGAACAAAAAAAAAAAGTCTGTCTCTATCACCACAGCTGAGATTGCTGTGGTGCAGTGGCGCAATCTCAGCTTGCCACAACCTCTGCCTCCTGGGTTCAAGCAGTTCTCCTGCCTCAGCCTCCTGAGTAGCTGGGATTACAGGTGTGCGCCACCACACCTGGCTAATTTTTGTACTTTTAGTAGAGACAAGGTTTCGCTGTGTTGGCCAGGCTGTTCTCAAACTCTTGACCGCAAGTGATCAGACTTCCTCGGCCTCCCAAAGTGCTGGAATTACAGGCGTGAACCACCAGACCTGACCTCTGTTTCTAAATGGTGCTCCCACCAGGCTGAGAGCTCCTTTGGGGCAAGGCTGTGTCTGACTCTCCCCTTCTCCTGGGTACCAGTGCAGGGCCTGCCCTGTCCCTGAGGGTCCCCTGAGAAGTGGAGCAAGTGAATGAATCAGTGAACACGTGAGTCCCAGGCCTGATCTGTGTGTGTGGCCAGGGATACGAGGCCTCTGAGAGCCGGCGACCTGTCTCACTCTCTTCTTGCCATCTTTTGCAGATGGATTTGGAGGCGCTGCAAGTGCGTGGAAGGGCCGCGTTTGTATTGGCAAAGAAGGTCGGCTGCTGAGCCAGGGTGTGTCTCCCGGAGGCCTGTGGGCTGCCAGGATCCCCACCTCTCTGCCATGCGCTGCCAAGACTGGTCAGTTACCAGCCAGTGACATCATCAAGGTTCCCTGCTCTCTACCCTGGTAAGGGCCTAGCCTACGTCACCAAGCGCCAGGCTCCCAGCACCGCCCTCAGCCCGTGTGAGATTGCCACTCCAGCTTCTGCCTGTCCTTGGGAGGGCACCAACTCCCAGCTCCCCTTAGAGCCCAGGTTGCACCCAGTCCCTTGACTTTGTGCCCAGGTTCTCTGGCACCTAACGTAGAAATGATGCAACTGCCCCCGGGCTTGCTGAGGGCCAGAGGGGGTAAGTTTGTCACAGAGCACTTAGAAATCATTGAGTCATTGCTGGTCCCGCTGGCTGTTAACAGTTGATACAGCTCAGGTCAGCTTGCACCCAGTTCCTGCAACACACGGAGTACACTGGCTAGCCACGTCTCCCAGGCAGGGCGGTGCAGTGGTGAGAGCAGAGACCTCAGCCAGGCGGCCTGGGATCTAACTCCTGCGCTGTCACTGCTGGCTGTGGGACTCTGCAGTAGGTACAGCGCTTCCGTACCTCCATTTTCTCATCTGTAAGGTGGGGGTGATGATTGTCACCCCATAGGGTCGTTGTAAGGGGCCACACATGTTCCCATGTGTGAGATGCTGAGAGAGTTACCCGGCATGGACAGGAGGGACAGCCAGTGTTTACTGAATTGTGAATGAGGGGATGTTACCCTTGAGTGGGCTCCAGTGTCCTGTCCTGCAGGTGGAAAGACCGAGGCTCAGAGAGCTCAGTAACATGCCCCCAGGAGCAGGGTCCAAGCCTGCCTTGTTCTCCCAACCACCTGCGAGGAACCTGGGCATCTTCCTGGCCACCGGCCAAGTGGACATCGCCGGGAAAGAGTGAGGTCCGGGGCAGGAGGACCAGTCAGCATCATGGCCTGCAGCACGACCTACCTGGTTCTCTCCCACCTGTGTCTATGAGAAGCACAGCCCAGGGTCCGGGCTGGGCAGCCAGGGGACTAAAAGACCCCCTTGTGTCTGGGGCAAAGGGCTCTGGGACGCAGTAGGCCTCCCATCCTTTGTGCCTGGAGCAGGCACCCTGTGAGTGTACCTGCCGGGCCAGCCCTTAGCAAGCCAGCGCCCTGGCCTGCCGGAGCCCCAGGCCTCATGCTGAATGTCCGCAGGCCCACTCTGTGGCCTGCCCTCGGACGAGCCTCAGGTCTGGCTCGTGGAGCTGAGGGGGGCAGGAGCTGGACCTCAAATCCCAGGCTGCCCCTCCTAACAGAGCCCTGTGTGTCACATGGCAAAGCTATCACTTCTGACAGTTCTTACACGGACCAGACTCTGGCCTGGACTTGTGATGGTGGCATGCCATGGGTGGCACTGGCCCGGTCCTTGGGGGAGCTCACAGGTGTGTCACAGAGAGTGGAAGGGACACTGCTGAGACCCCAGTCCATGGCCCACTGTGCTCCCATTTGGTTTTTGTTTTTTTTTTAGACGAGTCTCACTCTGTTGCCAGGCTGGAGTGCAGTGGTGCAGTCTCGGCTCACTGCCACCTCTGGCTCCTGGGTTCAAGCAATTCTCCTTTCTCAGCCTCCCTAGTAGCTGGGACTACAGGTGT
>NW_016108180.1:85897-100403 GCF_001604975.1 Cebus imitator | reverse complement strand
TAGTAGAGACGGGGTTTCACCATGTTGACCAGGATGGTCTCGATCTCTTGACCTCGTGATCCACCCGCCTCGGCCTCCCACAGTGCTGGGATTACAGGCTTGAGCCACCGCGCCCGGCTTTTTGTTTCTCATTTTAACCGATTCTGCAATAAATTTTTGTAATTTTAGTAGAGAAGGGGTTTCAACATGTTGGCCAGGATGGTCTCGATCTCTTGACCTTGTAATTTGCTTGCCTCGGCCTCCCAAAGTGCTGGGATTACAGGCATGAGCCACTGCACCTGGCCAGTGCTTCCATTTTGTAGGCGAGCAGCCGGCAGGCTAGAATTCAAGCCTTGGCCTCTGTGGCCCCGGAAGCCCATGGGCTTGGAAGCTGGGCCTGCCTCTGGTTGAGGGTCACAGGAAGCGTTTTCCTTTGGGTTGGGAATGCCAGTGGCCTCCCTGATGGCAGGTGCTCCTGTCTTACAGACCAGCCAGTTCCTGCTGGAAGCCCCTGGTCCGATCTGGGAAGATCATGTCCAAGCCCCCTGACCTCCTGCTGCGGCTGCTCCGGGGCGCCCCAAGGCAGCGGGTCTGCACCCTGTTCATCATCGGCTTCAAGTTCACGTTTTGCGTCTCCATCATGATCTACTGGCACATCGTGGGAGAGCACAAGGAGCAAGGGCAGCTCTATAACCTGCCGGCAGATATCCCCTGCCCCACCTTGGCACCCATCACCCCTCCCTCCTACAGCCCCCCTCCGGGCGACATCTTCTTCCTAGAGACTTCGGACCGGACCAACCCCAACTTCCTCTTCATGTGTTCAGTGGAGTCGGCCGCTAGAACTCATCCCGAATCCCGTGTGCTGGTCCTGATGAAAGGGCTTCCAGGTGGCAACGCCTCCCTGCCCCGGCACCTGGGCATCTCGCTTCTGAGCTGCTTTCCGAATGTCCAGATGCTCCCGCTGGACCTGCGGGAGCTGTTCCGGGACACACCCCTGGCTGACTGGTATGCAGCGGTGCAGGGGCGCTGGGAGCCCTACCTGCTGCCCGTGCTATCTGATGCCTCCAGGATCGCACTCATGTGGAAGTTCGGTGGCATCTACCTGGACACGGACTTCATTGTCCTCAAGAACCTGAGGAATCTGACCAACGTGCTGGGCACCCAGTCCCGCTACGTCCTCAACGGCGCCTTCCTGGCCTTTGAACGCCAGCACGAGTTCATGGCGCTGTGCATGCGGGACTTCGTGGACCGCTACAACGGCTGGATCTGGGGCCACCAGGGCCCCCAGCTGCTCACGCGTGTCTTCAAGAAGTGGTGCTCTATCCGCAGCCTCACCGAGAGCCATGCCTGCCGCGGGGTCACCACCCTGCCCCCCGAGGCCTTCTACCCCATCCCCTGGCAGGACTGGAAGAAGTACTTCGAGGACATCAGCCCCCAGGAGCTGCCCCGGCTGCTCAATGCCACCTATGCCGTCCACGTGTGGAACAAGAAGAGCCAGGGCACACACTTCGAGGTTACGTCCAGGGCGCTGCTGGCCCAGCTCCATGCCCGCTACTGCCCCACGACGCACAAGGCCATGAAGATGTACTTGTGAGGGGCCCGCCAGGCCACCTCCCTGACCCGCTCCCGATGGAGGGGGCACTTGGCCGCTCTTCCTGGGGAGGCGAGATTGGGGGCCCAGGAGAGGGAGGTCTGAGCTGCCACCGGGCTTAGGCTGTTGCAAAGGAGGAGCTGTGGGAGCAGGCCCGGTAGGAGGCTGTGGACACCCTCAAGACAGTGCCCTGTGTTAGGGCAGGGCTGACACGTGGCACCAGGCCCAGCAGAGTGAGCTCAGTGAGTGCCCCGGGACTTCTAGATGACAGACAGGAAGGATGAACCTTAGGGCACCCCTGGGTGGCGTGGGAAGCCAGGCGGTTTGGGCAGAGGTGCCCGCGAGGCCAGTGCTAAGGGGAAGGAGGGATGAGGTTCCAGAGAAGAGGGGAGGCGGGAAGAGGTAGAAGGTGGTGGGGAGTTGGGGGAGACCTAGCCCCAGGGGCCCGGGTGGGGAGTGCTTTTTTTTGGTTTTGGTTCCTCTTTCGGAGGGGCCCTCAGGGACTGAGCAGGGCAGAGGCCCAGCAGCGCCAGCCTGGGAAGCCTGTTAGGGACAGCCCCTCCTGCCCACGCCATCCTTCCTCCTCTCCAGAGATGCAAGGGGGGCACGTACCCTCTGCCTATTCACTCAGACAAGGGGTGGGGGTTCTCTAAAGAACATCCGCCTCCCCATTATAAACACAGGAGAATAATAAACAGAATAAAAGTGACCGGCTGTCACCTGGTCCCTGTGATTGCTGAAGTGCATTCAGGCTCACAGCCTCCTCCGCTCACTTCTGACCAGGAAGCCTCTGGGTGGGCTGGCGGTGACTTCGACGTGATCTCACAACCTGCCCTGCACGGAAAGGCTTGGGACCTGGCTCTTAGCCCGGCGTCCCTAGTGATGGGGAGCCCCTGAGATGGGGATTGGGGGAGGCCTGTTTTTCCCTCCTTTTTCAAGGCTCGCAAACACCCGAGGATGAGTCCCACCAGCACAACCACCCCCATAACAACCCTGAATCTGTTTCACATAAATGGCACCAGACGAGGACGCTGAGGAGCCTACGCTGGAGCAGGGGTGAGGACAGCCCGTCCAGGCAGCGGTCCCAGCGAGGGAGCTGTGAGGGCCTGTGGGGTCCCTCTGGCCTCAGCCTGGATGCCTGGCTGAGATCCTGGGAGGGACCTGAAGGGCCTGTGGGAGGCTCCAGGGCTGGGCCCCAGGAATATCTGCTCCCAAAAGGGTGAGGCCTCAGCTGGTTCGCATTGTGGAAGCTGCCTGGGTGTTCCCACCAGGCTGGAAGAGAGCTCCCCGGAGGGACTGGGGCTGCTGCCAGGAGCACTGGGGCTCAGCGGGCTGCTTTTTGGCAGCTGAAGCAGGAGATGTTCATTAGGGTACGTTTTCTGCCCACAGACCATCTTGGGTGGCATGGTAAGGAGGTGAGCTCCCTGGCTCTTAGGAGTATTCAAGAGTAGGTTATGTGTTTTGGGTTTGGGGTTTTTTTTCTTTTGAGACGGAGTCTTGCTCTGTCACCCAGGCTGGAGTGCAATGGCCCCATCTCGGCTCACTGCAACCTCCACTTCCTGGGTTCAAGTGCGTCTCCTGCCTCAGCCTCCCAAGTAGCTGGGACTAAAGGCACCCACCACCATGCTGGTTAACTTTTTTGTATTTTTAGTAGAGACGGGGTTTTGCCATGTTGGCCAGGCTGGTCTCGAATTCCTGACCCCAAGTGATCTGCCTGCCTCGGCCTCCCAAAGTGCTGGGATCACAGGCAGGAGCCACTGCGCCTGGCCCATAGGGTTTTTAAGTCAGCCAAAGTGTGGCGATCCTTCACTGGCTGAAGAGTACAGGGTGAAGTCCTGGGACAGGGACACGAAGAAACTGTGTTCTCACAGTGATTTCATTTATCTGGGGGGAGGGGGCTTTAAACTCCTTAGCATCCGCTGTTTCACAGGAATTTGGGATCTGAGAAACATCTTAAGCTCATGCCTGTAATCCAAGCACTTTGGGAACCTAAGGTGGGTGGATCACCTGGGATCAGGAATTCAAGACCCGCCTGGCCAACACGGTGAAACCCCGTCTCTACTAAAACTACAAAAATGAGCCAGGCACAGTGGCAGGCACCTGCAATCCCAGCTACTCTGGAGGCTGAGGCAGGAGAATTGGATGAACCCGGGAGGCAGAGGTTATAGTGCTCTAAGATCACACCCACCACTGCACTCCAGCCTGGGTAACAGAGCAAGACTCTGTCAAAGAAAAAAAAAAATGTGCATAAATGTCTGCTTAGGGCAGAGAGGTGGGTAGGAAGTGCCAGTTCCCAGGGAGGGTGCTGTTGACTCCTTGTCCACAGCCATTCTCCCCCTTCTTTTTTGCTAAGGGAACCCCAGCTTTGTTCGACCCTCAGGTAGCCTAGGGCTGTAGAGGAAGTGGGCCCTCCGTCGGCCCTGGGGGCGAATCTCCACTGGTCTAAGGCAGTCGTAGTTGTTCCAGTCCCTTCCTAGTAATTGGAGTGGAAACGGGCGTGCAGTGCTATTCTGGCCAATGAGAGGGAAAGTCGGCTGGAAAAGGGGGTGTCTGAGAAAATTTTCATAGAAAAGAAAGCAACATTTATTTTCAGCATTTGGCATAAGGGTGTAATGGTTAGCACAATGGCAGCCATCTTGAGGCCGTGAGGGGACACGTCTGAGATCAGAAGTCACCACACCAGATCCTTGAAGACACAGATCTCAACGAGCTGCTGAATTAACCAACCCTGGAGGTGGCCTATCCCGACTCCTTGTCTGTCACGTGTGTTAGATGCTGTCTGCTGTCCTCAAGTGTGCGTTATTCCTGCAGTCCTTAGTGATAGGACACCCTGAGTTCTAGGCGGGTGTGTCACCTCCCCTTGGCAGCAGGCTGCGGCTGTGTGACTAAGTCGAGGCCAACGGGATGTGGCAGAAGTGATGTGTGCGAGTCATGGATAGTCTCAGACATTTGCTCAGGCACTCCTCCCTGCTTCCCACAAACTGGAGCATGGCAGCAACTGGAGCCCTTTGCAGGGAACATTTTGGGGGTGGCGGAGTGGTCCCAGTGGCCTTGGAGCCCTCACCCTGGGACTGTGATGTGAGACAAACAATCTTCTTTTTTTCTTTTCTTTTTTTTTTTTGAGACAGAGTTCTACTCTGTTGCCCAGGCTGGAGCGCAGTGGTGCAATCTCAGCTCACTGCAACCTCCGCCTCCTGGGTTCAAGCGATTCTCCTGCCTCAGCCTCCCAAGTAGCTGGGACTACAGGTGTGCGCCACCATGCCTGGCTATTTTTTTTTTTTTTTTTTTTTGACGGAGTTTCACTCTTGTTGCCCAGGCTTTAGTGCAATGGCGCAATCTCGGCTCACTGCAACCTCCGCCTCCCAGGTTCAAGCAATTCTGCCACCTCATCCTCCGGAGTAGGGGGATTACAGGCAACAACCACCACACCCAGCTAATTTTGTATTTTTTGGCGAGACGAGTTTTCTCCCCGTTGGTCAGGCTGGTCTTGAACTCCTGGCCTCAGATGATCTGCCTGCCTCGGCCTCCCAAAGTGCTGGGATTACAGGCATGAGTCACAGTGCCAGACCTAATTTTTTTATTTTTAGTAGAGACGGGATTTCACTATGTTGGCCAGGCTGGTCTTCAGCCAACTCCTGACCTCAGGTGATCTGACTGCCTTGGCCTCCCTAAGTGCTGGGATAACAGGTGTGAGCCATCGTGCCTGGCCCGGCCTCGTTTCTCTCCTTGGAAGTTGGTGGGGGCTGGGGCTGGGTTCTGAGTCTTGACGGTGGACCACAGCTGGGCGGCATCATTCCCTCTGAGCTCAGGTCTCACTTCTCGGTTCCCTGCTACTGCTGCATGCGCCCTAGAAGGGGATGCTCCTCCCGCCCACCCTGCATTGCAGCACAGGTCACACCTGAGTGTGATTAGGGTCTGAAGCCTGGTCCCACAATGACGCCCAGCCTCACAGCGGAATTCCCAGCACGCCTTGCACTGGGCTGGTCCAGGTTAGAACAAGCAGAGATTTAGGAATAAGCGAAGCATGAAGCCGGACTTCCAGGAACACAGGGGCTCACTCATCCCTGATGTCTGGTAGGTACTCAGAGGAGGACATTACAATTTAATATTTAAACAAGAAGTTGAAAATTGATACACCAGGCGGGGGAAACTATTTTCCCTCCCCTAGAGCTGCTGGGAAAGCAACTTCCTGCTTGCCTGTGCCTGGTCAGCTGGGAAGATTCCTATCACTGACAGGATGCCAGCCCCAGGGTCCCTGTTGAGCCTGGCAGTGCCCCCCAGTAAAGGTTGGGTCCACCTCTTTCTCAGTCCTGGCCAAAAACATCTGTGAACACACCCACTAGAAACAAGCCAGGAACAAACCGCAGCTCTGAGGATCTGATTACATTTCCCCAGGGCAGCTTTCCACAGATCGAGCACCCCTCCCTCCTTTCCCAGAACTCACTTGCCCAACAACTGTTCCTCCTGCAAGGTGGGGGGGCAGCCTGAGGCAACCAGGCCGTCAGGCGACAGCCAGCTGGGTTGCGGTGGGGGGCCGGACAAAGTGCAGGGTCCCTCTGGAATCCCCCTAGGCAGAGGGCAAGGGCCAGACTCCTCCCGTAGCTGTGGGGGCTCCAAAGGGGACACTGGACTCTGGTCTTTGGCTGTTGGCACAAGGAGGTGGAGAGTGGTCGCTGCCACCCAAGGCGGGCACTGGACCCCCGCTCCCCAGCCAGCCTCCTTCCTACCCTGCGCACCAGACAGTGAAGGTATGGGTTCAAATCTTAGCACTGTCACCTACTTGCTGAGCCTCTGTTTCTCCCGTGTGGAAAGTGGAGGTGTGATAATCACACCACCCTGTCATAGAGAATGTGCTTTGTGCCAGGGGCTGGGCTAGCTCATTTGATCATTACAACTGTGCTGGGAGGGGGCACCACCCATCTCTTTGCAAAAGAGGAAACACAGCTCTGGCCAGGGGTCAGGCCAGGAGGCAGGAACAGGATCTGTGTTGCCCTGCCCTGCCCTGAGTCTTAGGCCCCTTGCTCCCAGCCCAGAGATGCAAGAGCATAGCACCATGATGGGCAGAGGCTGGGGTCCTCACCTGGCACCTTCTCGCCTTCCAGCCTTTCTGCTACCACCCCTGCCCTGCCTATGCCCGTCTTTACTGCCTCTGTTCTCCAGGATGCTGCGGTTACTTCTGGCCAACAGGATCCTGGCCCATTTACAACAGCTGCATTAAGAGGCTGGGCTGAGGCCGGGCGTGGTGGCTCATACCTGTAATCCCAGTACTTTGGGAGGCTGAGGTGGGCAGATCACTTGAGGCCAGGAGTTCGGGACCAGCCTGGCCAATACGGTGAAACCCCATCTCTACCAAAAATACAAAAGTTAGCCTGTCTTGGTGGTGGGTGCCTGTAATCCCAGTTATTCAGGAGGCTGAGGCAGGAGAATTGAACCTGGAAGGCAGAGGTTGCAGTAAGTGGGGTGAGGGAGACTTGGTGTCCTTTTCTGCGGAACAGGAGACCCCATTTATCTCTGCAATGAGACCACATCCTCCTCCTGGAGCCCAGAGTGGGGTTCCCTTTTGGCCCAAGCCCAGTCCAGGGTGGGACAGCACACACGTGCTTACTGAGGGGTGAATAAATGAGAAACATCCCCAAAGGCTGAGCCAGCTGCACAGACCCCAAGCCTTCTCCAGGGGCATGCAGTCCCCTCTGATGTTCCCGAAAGACCTCAGAGCCTCCACGTGCAGAGGCTCACATCTGTAATCCCAGCGCTTTGGGAGGCCAAGGTGGGTGGATCATTTGAGGCCAGGAGTTTGAGAGCAGCCTGGCCAACATGGCAAAACCCCATCTCTCCTAGAAATGCAAAAATTGGCTGGGCATGGTGGCGGGTGCCTGTAGTCCCAGCTACTCAGGAGGCTGAGGCAGAAGAATCACTTGAACCCGGGAGGTGGAGGTTGCAGTAAGCTGAGTTCGCGCCATTGCACTCCAGCCTGGGCGACAGTGTGAGACTTCATCTCAAAAAAAAAAAAAAAAAGTGCCCCCAACAGCAGGAGCTGATGATAGGGTGAGCTAAGCCTCCAGACCGGGGGTGGGGAGGGGCCAGGCTGGGCCTTGGAACTTAGAGCCTTGGGGCCCCTGGGAAATTCACCTCAAACATTACCTTAGAAACTCAAGAGATGGCCAGGTGTGGTGGCTCTCGCCTGTAATCCCAGCACTTTGGGTGGCCGAGGTGGGTGAATCACCTGAGGTCAAGAGTTTGAGACCAGCCTGGCCAACATGGTGAAACCCCATCTCTACTAAAGATACAAAAATTAGCTGGGCGTGGTGGCAGTCACCTGTAATCCCAGCTCCTCGGGAGGCTGAGGCAAGAGATCACTTGCACCCGAGAGGCAGAGGGTGCAGTGAGCCGAGATCATGCCATTCCACTCCAGCCTGGGTGACAGAGCGAGACTCCATCTCAAAAAGGAACAGAAAAACTAAAGAGAGTGAATTGGGAAAGCGCAAACCACACTTGAGAGACCCCTCAGAGGGCTGCCCTGCAGTGGCATGGACAGGATGTTTTTCTAGCAGCTGCTAGAACTGGCCACAAACTCCCCGTGAGAGCTGAGCAAGTCATGTCTTGGAGTCTCAGTTTCTTCATCTGCAAAGCTGGGGCTGGGAACCAGGGAGATTTTATCCAGTTTCTAGCCCTAAAATTCCTCATTGGATGAAGCTCTTGAGCGGTCTTGGGGTAAGAGCTGGAATGTGGCCATAGGCCCTTTCTGAGGCATGGGTGGGATTGAGGGTTTCCACCCAGCTAGCTACCTTGGAGGGTGTCTGTGTCAGGGATTGGGAGGAAGGCTCCAGATGCAGCCCACAGAGCCACGAGAGGTCACCCGTGCCAGGGGGCCACATCACAAAGTCCAGAGGCGGCAGAGGCCCACGTGATGTCCCTGGGTGGCCGGCATGGTCCAGGGGAAAGTGCCTACCATGTGCTACCTCACCCAGCCCTCTAACGTGGGTATCGTGACTGTCATTTTGCCAAAGAGGAAATGGGTGCCCAGAGAGGGCAGGTGTATTTTCAGAGTCACACAGCTGCGTCTAGGGCACTTCCAGCTCCTGCTGTCCAGAACAGCGGCAGTGGCTCAGTCTTGAGCCCAGAACCACATGCACCCTGGCCCCATGGTCTTCTTCTGTCCTCTGTCTGCCCTGGCCCCTCTGTGCACAGAGCACCTCTGTCTCCCTGCAGGCTGTGAGCATCTCAATCCTGCACCTTTCACAGGCTGCAGGATTTTGCGTTTCACAAAGCACTCCCTCTCCCTCTTCTGCACAGAACTCTGCAAGGCAGATGTGAGCCCGGGTGTCCCAGGAGGACTCTGAGGCCCTGAGAAGTTGGAGGACTTGCCCAAAGCCCACAGCTCGTAGGAGGCAGGGCCACAGTCTAGGCTTGGCTGACCAAGCCTGGGCATATGTTGTGTTCCACCCTCCCTTAGACAAACCCAAGAAGGGCCAACTTGCTCATGGGGAAATGCAGGCAGAGCCACAAGACAACCCGTCCTTCCACACAGTCAGACGCAAGCCACGGTCAGGTCCATTCCATCAGGGAAAGTGCTGTTAGAAGCCAAGAGACTGACTGTAATAGGGGTGTCCAGGCAGAGCGAAGCCCCAGGGGAATAAGTTCCCTAGCTCGCCCTGCTGCTGGCAGCCATGCCCATTGCCTGGCCCGGCCTCCCTGGCTGCTCTGAGAGGTCTGGCCCTGGCTCTGCAGGCACTGGAGCCAGCGGAGGCATCTGGATCCCATAAGCTTGTCATGAGCTGGTTTGAGCAGAACGGCCTCAACAGCCCCAGAGAGTCCCCTTGCCCCTGGCTGCACAGATGCAGGTCCCATCTGTCCCCAGCCCACCGCAGCTCCCGGGGTGGAGAGTGTGAATCCTCAGGGAGCGTTGTCTAGAGGCCGTGGGCTGGATGAGGATCCCAGGCTGACCAGTGGACACGGCCCGAAGCCTCCTGCACTGCACTTGCTGCTCTGTTTTGCCTGTAAGCGCCTCCCCCATCAGACTGTGAGCTACTTCAGGACAAGTCCTGTCTGGGGCCATGTGCAGTGGCTCACACCTGTAATCCCAGCACTTTGGGAGGTTGAGGCGGGCAGATCACCGGAGGTCGGGAGTTCAAGACCAGCCTGACCAACATGGAGAAACCTTGTCTCTACTAAAAATACAAAATTAGCCAGGTGTGGTGGCGCGTACCTGTAATTCCAGCTACTCGGGAGGCTGAGGCAGGAGAATCGCTTGAACCCGGGAGGTGGAGGTTGCAGTGAGCTGAGATCGTGCCATTGCTCTCCAGCCTGGGCAATAAGAGTAAAACTCTGTCTCAAAAAAAAAAAAAAAAAAAAGAACTGTATCTGATTTATCTGTGAGCTACCAGCATTGCCCTCCCTGGGACCTGGCGCAGAGAAAGTGTCAGGTGACTGCTAAATGAATGAGTGAAGGGTTGAATGAATGAAGCATCATCTCCATGGAACAGCCAGGGTCCAGTTAGGAATACAGGAACCTGATGAGTTATTTAACCATGAAATATTTAATGTATAGAGAGTTGGTTAAAGAGGCATTGGTAAAGCTACAAAGAGAACTCTGAAGGCCCCAGAGATGGCCACCTCCAAGAAGCAGCTCCCACACCGGAAAGTGGGTGGATTGCTTGAGCCCAGGAGTTTGAGACCAGCCTGAGCAACATAGGGAGGTCCGTTTATACTCAAAATAAAAAAATTTAGCCAGGCATGGTGGCCTGTGCCTGTAGACAACTATTCACTGGAGTTGGTTTCTCTTGACTAAGATTTTGTCATGAGGAAGTTTCCCTCTGCTATTCAAATATTGAATTGCTAAAGGCAAAGAAGACGCAGGAAATGCTTACCTTCTGAAATCTGAGGAACTTTAGGTTTGGGATTTGTGTTTTTTAAGCACAATTAGTGTTGACACCTATTTGTTGGGTGGGTTTCAAGTTCAGACACTGATTTTGTCATAGTGGTTCCTGACTGATAAGGTTTGGCTCTGGGTCCCCACCCAGATCGCACCTTGCATGGAAATAATCCCCACCTGTCAAGGGCAGGACCAGGTGGAAGTAATTGGATTATGAGACCGGTTTCGCCCATGATGTTTTCGTGATAATGAGTGAGTCTCCTTCACTTCTCTTCTTTGTTTTTGAGCTGGAGTCTAGCTCTAACTCAGCTGGAGTCAGGCTGCAGTGCAGTGACGCGATCTCAGCTCACTGCAACCTCCGCCTCCCAGGTTCAATTGATTCTCCTGTCTCAGCCTCCCAAGTAGCTGGGAATACAGGCATCTACCACCATGCCCACCTAATTTTTTGTATTTTTAGTAGAGACAGGATTTCATCATGTTGGCCAGACTGGTTTCAAACTCCTGACCTCAAGATCCACCTGCCTTGGCCTCCCAAAGTGCTAGGACTATAGGCATGAGCTACTGTACCTGGCCTCTTTTTTTTTTTTTTTGAGATGGAGTCTTGCTCTGTTGCCCAGACTGGAGTGCAGTGGTGTGATCTCAGCTCACTACAGCCTCTGCCTCCCAGGTTCCAGCGATTCTCCTGGCTCAGCCTCCCAAGTAGCTGGGACTACAGACATGCGCCACCATGCCTGGCTAATTTTTATATTTTTAGTAGAGATGAGGTTTCACCTTGCTGGCCAGGATGGTCTTGATCTGCCCACCTCGGCCTCCCAGAGTGTTAGGATTACAGGCGTGAGCCACCACGTCCGGCCCATCCATTTCTCTTCTTTTCTTTTTCTTTCTCTCTCTCTTTTCTTTTTTTGAAAAAAAAAAAAAAAAAAAAAAAAAAAAAAGAGAGAGAGAGACTTGAGCAAGACTTTGAGGTCTTTCTCTGTCACCAGGCTGGAGTGCAGTGACACAATCATGGCTCATTGCAACCTCAACCTCCCGGGCTCAAGCCATCCTCCCACTTCAGCCTCCTGAGTGGCTGGAACCAGGCACATGCCCTCATATCCAGCTAATTTTTGTATTTTTTTTTGGTAGAGACGGGGTTTCACCATGTTGTGTAAACTGGTCTTGAACTCCTGGGCTCAAGCAATCTGCCTGCCTCAGCCTCCCAAAGTGTTGTGATTACAGGCGTGAGCCACGTTGCCTGGCCCCCTCCTCCATTTCTGCCCCTGCCTCGAGCCTCTCCAGGGTATGGGCTGGAGCCCCACCCACTACTGCCCCAGAAACCCCACCCCACTTCAGTTCTGCTTCTGTAACCTCCAACCTCTGCAACCCCATCCTGTTTCCTGTCCCTGGGAAGTCCCCCACCCGCCTAACAGGCCTCGGAGCCAAACCACCCAAGTATTTCTTCAACAGGAAACAACATCCCAGCCATGCTGGGAAAACAAGGCTTAAAAAAAAATTAGAGTCAATAAAAATCCCCAAATGACTCTATTATATTTTGACAGAAAGGGGAAAAAACAGAATTTCACAAACTGGATTTTAGCATTGCAAAATGGTCATTGACACTCCGAACTTCGCAGAGACGGAAAGGAAAATTTGCAAAGAGCTTCTTACACGTTCTCATTTTCTGTAAATGCAGTCCATCTCCTAGTTCCATTACAGAAGGTCAGAACTGAGGCGGAGGGAAAGAAGTTCACATGAAAAAAATGAAGGAGAGAAAAGAACAGGCTGGGTGTGATAGTTCATGCCTGTAATCCCAACACTTTGGGAGGCCAAGAAAGGCGGATCAATTGAGCCCAGGAGTTCAAGACCAGGCTGGGTAACATGGTGAAAACCCATCTACAAAAAATACAGAAAAAATTAGCCAATCATGGTGGTGAGCACCTGGAATTCCAGCTACTTGGGAGGCTGAGGCAGGAGGATTATTTGAGTCCAGGAGTTTGAGGCAGCCTGGGCAACATAGCAAGATCTGTCTCTACTTTATATATAGGTGGGGCGCGGTGGCTCACACCTGTAACCCCAACACTTTGGGAAGCCAAGGTGGGCAGATCACAAGGTCAGGAGATTGAGACCATCCTGGCTAACACGGAGAAACTCTCTCTGCTAAAAATACAAAAAAAAATTAGCCCGGTGTGGTGGCACGTGCCTGTAGTCCCAGCTATTTGGGAGGCTGAGGCAGGAGAATCCCTTGAACCCCCAGGAGGCAGAGGTTGCAGTGAGTTGAGATGGTGCCACTGCAGTCCAGCCTGAGCAACAGAGCAAGACTCTGTCTCAAAAACAAACAAACTTTGTTGTGGGCCAGGTGCAGTGGCTCCATGCCTGTAATCCCGGCACTTTGGGAGGCCAAGGTGAGTGGATCACTGGAGGTCAAGAGTTCAAGACTAGCCTGGCCAACATGGTGAAACCCAGTCTCTAGGAAAAATACAAAACAGCAGGTGCGGTGGCAGGTGCCTGTAATCCCAGTCACTAGGGAGATTGAGGCAGGAGAATTGCTTGAACCCAGGAGGTGGAAGTTGCAGTGAGCCGAGATCGTGTCACTGCACTCCAGCCTGGGCTACAGAGTAAGACCTTGTCTCTGAAAAAAACAAAAAACAAAAAAACACCTCCATTGTGGCATATGGCAGAGGAGTGGTGCTGGGGAGGAACTAGGCATGTCTGCTAGAGAGACTTCCTCTGGGAAAATGCGAGTCATTTTATGGCATGACTTCCCAGAATGCACTATGCTGAAGCATGAAAAATGTCACACTGTTTTATTTGGAGCTCGCCAGCATCGTGGGCACAATTCCACTTTGTTATTAATGCCGAAGCTACATCCCAAGACAAAAATGTAACGGTTTTTGGACTTTGCTGCTGGCTCAGAGTCAAACTGGTCAGGTTTGACTCTGGGCCCTCTTTCAAGAGCTGTGTGGCTGCAGGCAAGTTGCAGCCTGCTGTGCCTCAGTTCCCTCATCTGTAAAATGGGGTTAACAATTGCTTCTGCCTCATATGATTGCATGTGGGTGGTGGGTAGCGGTGGCTCAAGCCTGTAATTCCAGTACTTTGGGAGGCCGAGGCGGGCTGATCATCTGAGGACAGGAGTTTGAGACCAGCCTGGCCAACATGGTGAAACCCCATCTCTACTAAAAATACAAAAAAATTAGCCAGGTGTGGTGGTGCTCGCCTGTAATCCCAGTTACTTGGGAGGCTGAGGCAGGAGAATCACTTGAACCTGGGAGGCGGAGGTTGCAGTGAGCCGAGATCATGCCATTATACTCCAGCCTGGTCAACAGAGCAAGACTCCGTCTCAAAAAAAGAAAAAAGAGATTATGTGTGGGAGCACCCAGCACAGCACAGGCACAATGGAACGGCTCGATGAACACCATCATTGCTATTACTCCTCTGTTCCCTTAGCCACCAGTCCCATCTGTGAATCTCAGCTTCCTCATTGGCGTAATCCGGGGTGTGGTAGCTAATCTCCAATGATGGTTTCAAACAGTTCTTCCCCTGTCTGCACACACATACTACTCCCATCAAGATGCATGTGGAGGCCAACGCCGCTCAGTCTCAGATGCTAATCTGCCATGTTGACTTCTGACTTCTGATTGTTTTTTTAGATATTGTTTCGCTCTTGTTGCCCAGGCTGGAGTGCAATGGCACAATCTCCGCTCACTGTAACCTCCACTTTCAGGTTTCAAGCAATTTTCCTGACTCAGCCTCCTGAGTAGGTGAGATTATCCATGCCAAGCCAATTTTCGTATTTTTGGTAGAAACAGGGTTTCACCATGTTGGCCAGGCTGGTCTCCAACTCCTGACCTTGTGATCTACCCGCCTTGGCCTCCCAAAGTACTGGGATTACAGGGGTGAGCCACCGCTCCCTGCTGCCTTTGGATTAACCTCAGTTCCAGGACTACTTTATCTACTGTTAAAAGCACATACTAGGCCGGGCGCGGTGGCTCAAGCCTGTAATCCCAGCACTTTGGGAGGCCGAGGCAGGTGGATCACGAGGTCAAGAGATCAAGACCATCCTGGTCAACATGGTGAAACCCCGTCTC
>NW_016108180.1:83681-85562 GCF_001604975.1 Cebus imitator | reverse complement strand
AACATAGCAAGACCCTATCTTTACAAAAAATAAATAAATAAATAAAAATTGGCATGGTGCATGTACCTGTAGTTTCAGGTATTCAGGTGACTGAGGCAGGAGGATTGCCTGAGCCCAGGAGTTTGAGTTTGCAGGGATCTATGATTCCATCATTGCCCTCCAGCCTGAGCAACAGGGTGAGACCTTATTATTTATTTATTTTTTTTTTTAAGACAGAGTCTTCCTCTTGTCGCCCAGGGTATAGTGCAATGGGAGAATCTCGGCTTACTACAATCTCTGCCTCCCGGGTTCCAGCAATTCTCCTCCCTTAGCCTCCCAAGTAGCTGGGATTACAGGTGCCCACCATCATGCCTGCCTAATTTTTGTGTTTTTAGTAGAGACAGGATTTCGCCATGCTGGTCTCGAACACCTGACCTCGTGATCCATGTGCCTCAGCCTCCCCAAGTGCTGGGATTATAGGCGTGAGCCACTATGCCAGGGCTTTTTTTTTTTTTTGAGTTTAGTTCTGTGGCACAGGCTAGAGTGCAGTGTCTAGTTCTCAGCTCACTGCAACCTCTGGTTCCTGGGTACAGTGGTACAGCAGCAGAAGTGGAGATGTGCTATTCGGGGCGTGACCTTTAAGAGAGCAGAAAATTTCCACTTCCTTTCTTGGAAGCCAAAGGCCATGCTGTGAGGAAGCCCGATTGAAATCACCTTTGCAAACCCTATGACAGCCGGATAAGTCTAGCGTGGCCGACTCCATCCTGCTTCCAGCCTCATGGGCTGGCTGTCCTTGTGCATTCCTGGGCGTAAGCCAAGCTAACCGTGGGAGGAATTTCGTTTACAGTTTGTTTGTTTTTTCTTTTTCAACTTTTATTTTAGGTTCAGAGGGCGCATGCGCAGGTTTGTTAACGTGGGTGGATTGCCGGCGCCTGGGGTTTAGTATAAAGATGTTTTCATCACCCAGGTGGCAAGCAGTCACTGATAGCTTTTTGATCCTCACCTGCTTCCACCCACCACCCTCAAGTTGGCTCTGCTATCCGTTGTTCCCCTGTTTGTGTCCAGTTTAATTTTTTGTTACTTGTTTGAGATGGAGTTTCGCTCTTGTTGGCTCAGGCTGGAGTGCAGTGGCAGGATCTCGGCTCACCGAACCTCTGCCTCCGGGTTCGAGTGATTTTCCTGCCTCAGTCTCCTGAGTAGCTGGGATTACAGGCATGCACCACTACACCCAGCTAATTTTGTATATTTAGTAGAGATAGGGTTTCTCCATGTTGGTCAGGCTGGCCTTGAACTCCTGACCTCAGGTGATCCACCCACCTCGCCCTCCCAAAGTCCTGGGATTACAGCCTTGAGCCACTGTGTCTGGCCTTAAATTTTTTAATTAAAAATTCTTTTTTCGAGGGGACAGGGTAGGGTCTTGCTCTGTCACCCAGGCTGGAGTGCAGTGGCACTGTCTCAGCTCACTGCAACCTCCACCTCCCCGGTTCAAGTGATTCTTCTGCCTCAGCCTCCAGAGTAGCTGGGACTATAGGTACACTCCACCATGCCTGGATAATTTTTTTGTATTTTTGGTAGAGATGGGGTTTTACCACGTTGGTCAGGCTGGTCTTGAACTCCTGGAGTTCATGCCACTAAACTCCAGCCTGGGTGACACAGTGAAACTTTTCTCAAAAAAAAGAGGGCAAGGTGCCCTCTGGTTCCACGGTGCATGTGATTGGCTTGTTTGTGTAATTCCATGGGCTGGCAGGGAACTGAAACCAGCTACCCAGGAGAAGCAGGAATTGTACCTGGTCCACTTGGTAAGGAGGGAAGCTTGGCTGGAGTATGTTATGCTGAAATGTTGAAAATGCCAGCTATTTTCTTTCAGCTGCTTATGATAAAATACAAGAGATTAGGCTGGGC
>NW_016108180.1:78922-79776 GCF_001604975.1 Cebus imitator | reverse complement strand
AAAAAAAAAAAAAAAAAAAAAAAAAAAGTATAATGAGTGAAAAAGGAACTATTAAGGTTTCAGGTAGAATTAAGAGGGCAAAAAAGGAGCCAGGGTTTGCTGGCCTCAAACATGTAAACTATCATGTAATTTTGTTGTTTTGAAACAGGCTCCGGCTCTGTCACCCAGGCTGGAGTGCAGTGGTACAATCTTGGCTCAGTGTGACCTCTGCCTCCCCAGCTGAAACCATCCTCCCGCTTCAGCTTCCTGAGTACCTGCGACTACAGGTGCCCACTACCATGCCTGGCCAGTTTTTGTATTTTTGATAGAGACAGGGTTTGATCCTGTTGCTCAGGCTGGTCTCCAGCTTCTGGGTTCAAGCGATCCTCCTGCCTCTGACTCCCAAAATGCTAGAATTACAGGCATGAGCTGCCCCCGCCAACCTAATTTCATGGTTTTTTTTCCCCTTTTCTTCTGAGACAGAGTTTCACTCTTGTCACCCAGGCTGGAGTGCAGTGGCACAATCTCAGCTCACTGCAACCTCCGCCTCCTGGGTTCGAGCAATTCTCCTGTCTCAGCCTCCTGAGTAGCTGGGATTACAGGCACTCGCCACCACACCTGGCTAATTTTTGTATTTTTGATAGAAATGAGGATTCACCATGTTGGCCAGGCTGGTCTCAAACTCCTGACCTCAAGTTATCCTCCTGCCTCAGTCTCCCAAAGTGCTGGGATTACAGGATTGAGCCACTGCACCTGGCCCTAATTTCATTTTTTAAACAATGAGGTATTGCTTCTTGGCCTTTTGGCTAAAATCAAGTGTAAACAATGAGGTTAGTTTCTTTTTCTTTCTTTCTTTCTTTTTTTTTTTTTTTTTT
>NW_016108180.1:68553-78727 GCF_001604975.1 Cebus imitator | reverse complement strand
AAAAATTAGCTGAGTGTGGTGGCAGACACCTGTAGTCCCAGCTACTCTGGAGGCTGAGGCAGGAGAATTGCCTGAACCCAGGAGGCGGAGGTTGCAGTGAGCCAAGATCGTGCCACTGCACTCGAGCCTGGCACCTGGCGACAGAGTAAGACTCTGTTTCAAAAAAAAAAAAAAAAACCATCTTGGCAGTCTTTCTGCCTAGGACAGAACTTGGCATGGTGCTTATCCACATTAACATCTGAACAAATGTGGTCTGAGGCTTGTTCTTCCTCTAGTTCTCAAGTTCCTGGCTGCAAAAGGACAACAGTCTGTTACCTCAAAGAGAGCAAGAGCAGAGCAAGTGACCCCAGCAACAAGCAGGGCATCGGGGCAGCTGGGATGACTGAAAGCCACTGGAAAGGTACTTTCCAAACAAAGTTACTTTTTTTCTTCCAGTCCCCCCACCATCAGCCATAGATTGCTCCCTGGAAGAGGTCTAGGATGCCAAGTGAGGGATGGTCAGGGCTAGGTGCTGTGATCTTCCCCCAGGAGTCAAGGAGCTGGCAGGAAACGGTCAGGCCAATTCAGGCTGCCCCATGAGACAACCAGGCTCAGAAAAGTAGTCACACAGCCAAGATTTGAACTGCGGTCTCTCTGAGGATAAAGTCATGCTCTGTCAACCATACCAGGGGGTTTCAAGCTTCCTCCCAAAGCCCTTGCCCCATGAATAACCAGGAGACCCATAAAAGCCCCAGATCTCAGATGAGGATAAAAATATATGCCATCATTTGCATGTTACAATGCAAAACCTGCAGCGCTCACGTGCTTCTGTAGGCAGCATGCTGTGTGGACGCCCTCAGCCTCCAGTCTCAGCAGAGCAGCTGTGCTGGACCCCCACTCTAAGGTCACTTTTGCAGTGTCTTTCTTTTCCTTTCCCTTCCTTTCTTGGCTCACCACAACCTCCACCCCCTGGGTTCAAGTGATTCTCCTGCCTCAGCCTCCCAAGTAGCTGGGATCACGGGCACCTACCACCATGTCTGGCTAACATTTTTTGTATTTTTAGTAGAGATGGGGTTTCACCATGTTGGCCAGGCTGGTCTTGAACTCCAGACCTCAGCTGATCTACCCGCCTCAGCCTCCCAAAGTGCTGGGATTACAGGCATGAGCAACAGCGCCCAATCCAGGCTTTCATTTCTCCCTCCCTCCCTTCCTCCTTTCCTTCCTTTTTTGAGTTGGAGTTTCGCTCTTGTTGTCCAGGCTGAGTGCAATGGTACCATCCTGGCTCACTGCAACCTCCACCTCCCAGGTTCAAGTGATTCTCCTGCCTCAGTCTCCCTAGTAGCTGGGATTACAGGCATGCACCACCACACCCGGTTAATTTTGTATTTTTAGTAAAGATGGAGTTTCTCCATGTTGGTCAGGCTGGTCTCAAACTCCTGACCTCAGGTGATCTGCCTGCCTTGGCCTCCCAAAATGCTGGGATTACAGGCATGAGCCACCCCACCCAGCCCTCATTTCTTTACTACTGGATGGATGGCTTTAATTACAAAATTGTAAGACAGGAAAGGCCATGGTTAAGCCCATTTTATAGCCTCAGAAAAATTGAGGCTTGGGGGCATTAAAAAAGGTTGCCAGGAACGGAGTAGGTGTAATGATTCCCATTTTATAGACAAGTAGACTGAGGCTCAGGGAGTTAAGTCATTTAAATCACTAGCTCAAGGTCAGTATCAGTGTTAGAGCCAGGCTCAGGTCCCTCCGGCCTCAGTAACAGCCTCATCTTTGAACTCTGAACTAATGGTGCAGTGTTTCACAGAAAACACAGATGGTCAGTGATGGGAAAGGCCAGGAGGACAGGTGGCCTGAGATAGCTGAGGTCCTGCAGCAGCTTGGGTCTCACTGAATCAACCTGGGCCTCACCTCCTGGGTCCCCACCTACTCAGATTTTACAGGAAGTCCCCTGGAAAACATTGCCTCAACCCAGAGTTTGTGCTCCGGAAACCCCTCCTCCCACCCACTGGTCTCAGCACCTGGGCCTGGCCCCACGGCGGATGGGGATTTAAACCCGTAGATCCCCAGCATCCCTTCCTCACGGGACAGTCTCAGAGCAGCCCCAGCTCCTGGTTGGATTACAGGCACCTAGCACTGTGCCTGAAATCAGCACTTCCTTTGGCTTTTGGGTACTCTTTACCTGGAACTTTCTCATGAAATAGGAATGATACCCCAGGGAAACTATTAAAAGTTTGTAATTGGGTGGACCCAGTGGCTCATGCCTGTAATTCCAGCACTTTGAGAGGCTGAGGCAGGCGGATCATCTGAGGTCAGGAGTTCAAGACCAGCCTGATTAACATGGAGAAACCCCATCTCTACAAAAAATAAAAATAAAAGTTTGTAATTGTAGAAGGAGGAGCTCCTGTCTTGATTGATTGACTGATTTTGAGGTGTAGTTTCACTGTTACCCAGGCTGGAGTGCAGTGGTGCAAACTTGGCTCACTGCAACCTTTGCCTCCTGGGTTCAAGCGATTCTGGTGCCTCAGCCTCCCTATAGCTGGGATTACAGGCAGGTGCCACCGCGTTCGGCTGATTTTGTATTTTTAGTAGAGACGGGATTTCACCATGTTGGCCAGGCTGGTCTCGAACTTCTGACCTCAAGTGATCCGTCTGCCTCAGCCTCCCAAAGTGCTGGGATTACAGGCATGAGCCACAGTGTGCCCAGCCTCTTTCTAGATTTTTAATCAAAGGACGCAGAGTCTGTCTTGAAGGAGGACGTGAAAAGGAATGAAAGAAACTTCCAGAGCGTGCCGCCTTCTTTGTGACAGGCCCTGTCCTCGACAGGACCAGCGTGACCTCGCTGAGCGCATGAGCGGGGACTGTTTTTGCCCTGGACGCCCTGGGATGGGCCTTCAAGCCGCTGGGCATCCCCTGCCCCGCTGCCCTCTCGGCCTCCGTTCAGGAGCTCCATATCCCCTCCCCTCACCCCAGCCCTGGGCGCCGGAGTCCGGGAGGACCAGCTGGGAGCTCCGCGGGGAGTAACCCACGAGGCAGGAAAGGGGAGCGCGCCACCTACCATCCCGTGAGACTTGGACCGCCCGAGGCAGCCCGGGATCCAGAGGGCGGATGTACGAGGTAGGGCCCGCCCCCGGCCCGCCCCCGGCCCCGGCCCCGCCCCCGCCCCCGCCCCCGCCTCTCTCCACCGGCCGCCTCCTCCAGCTCCCGGGCCTCCCCTGCAGCACCCCCACCCCACCCCACCGCACCGTCCTCTCCGCCCCGTCGCCGGCTCCCGCTATCTCCACCGCTCTCTGCAAAACTCCGCAGCTCGAGGGGGCAGCACCCGCCCCGGGGCCGCGGCCTCTCTTCCCCACCGAGGCGTCCGCAGGGCTCCCCCGCGCTGCGCGGGGCTCGGGGGCGCAGACGCGAAGGAACCCGAACACCCCCAGAGTTTGGAGGTTAAAGGGGATGAGCCCGAGAGGCGCGCACCCCTCCCAGGGCGTGGGGACCTGAGGTGGGCACGGGCTGGGTCAGAGGAAAGGGTAGAGGTGGCAGGATCTGGGGCTCGGCTGGCGCGGAGCAGCGGCAGAACCCCCAGTCGAAGCCGGTGAGAGTGGAGATTTCGGGGCGAGCCCCGGCGCCGGGAGCCTTTTCCTAGCCCCGAGGCGCCCCCTGGGGGCTGGAGCCTGACACCAGGGCACCCAGCACCCAGCCCCCAGCCCCCCTCCCCCCTCCTCCTCGACTGCAAACTCCCCCTTTATACTTAGGTCTATTTCTGGACTCTCAAAGATCCATTGAGATCTATTCTGCATTAGTTGGA
Organism: Cebus imitator; assembly: GCF_001604975.1. Lineage (NCBI taxonomy): Eukaryota > Metazoa > Chordata > Mammalia > Primates > Cebidae > Cebus > Cebus imitator. The sequence goes on along the minus strand of NW_016108180.1, from coordinate 74,943 downwards.
CAGAACCAGTTTTCTTCATGTATAGATAATAATATAACTCTTTTTTCCTTCCTTCCCTTTCTTTCTTTCTCCCTCTCTCTCTTTCTTTCCTTCTCTTCTCCTTCCTTCCTCTCTCTCTCTCTTTCTTTTTTTTTTTTTTTGAGACGGAGTTTCACTCATGTTACCCAGGCTGGAGTGCAATGGCGCGATCTCGGCTCACCACAACCTCCGTCTCCTGGGTTCAGGCAATTCTCCTGCCTCAGCCTCCTGAGTAGCTGGATTACAGGCACGCACCACCATGCCCAGCTAATTTTTTGTAGTTTTAGTAGAGACGGGGTTTCACCATGTTGACCAGGATGGTCTCGATCTCTTGACCTCGTGATCCACCCGCCTCGGCCTCCCAAAGTGCTGGGATTACAGGCTTGAGCCACCGTGCCCGGCCTTCTTTTCTTCTTTTCTTTCGTCTTGCTCTGTTGCCCAGGCTGGAGTGCAGTGGCAAGATCTCCACTCACTGCAGCTACCACCTCCCAGGTTCAAGCAATTCTCCTGCCTCAGCCTCCTGAGTAGCTAGGATTAAAGGCACCCACCACCATGCCCAGCTAGTGTTTTGTATTTTTTGTAGAGGTGAGGTTGGCCAGGCTGGTCTTAAACTCCTGACCTTAGGCGATCTGCCCCCCTCAGCTTCCCAAAGTGCTGGGATTACAGGTGTGAGACACCAGGCCTGGCCTCTTTGTTTTTTTAATGCAGATGGGGTCTTGCTATATTGCCCAGGCTGGTGTTGAACTAGTGAGCTCAAGATCCCTCCATTTTGGCCTCTGAAAGTGCTGGGACTACAGGCGTGGGCCACAGGACCCAGACTGTTGCAATTTCTTTACCATCTGAATATATTACTCCTTCAAAAGGAAACCTTATGACATCTTTGAGCATTTCCAGTGCTAGGAACATGTGCAGGCAGAGTCAGAGACAGCTGGGACACTCGGGAGCCTCCTGGAGGCCCTGGCCATGCAAGTCTCTGGTGCCAAGACGGAGAAGCAACATTTACCAGCCCTGCTCTCAGAGGGAAAGTGGAAGAAAAGTTCTAGATGCCTGCCGCTTGGCAAGGTCTTTTCTTTTCTTTCTTTCTTTCTTTTTTTTGAGGTGGAGTCTGGCTGTCTTGCTCAGGCAGGAATACAGTGGTATAATCTCAGCTGGCTGCAACCTCCACCTCCTGGGTTCAAGTGATTCTCCTGCCTCAGCCTCTCGAGTAGCTGGGATTACAGGGACACACCACTCTGCCTGGCTAATTTTTGTATTTTTAGTAGAGATGAGGTTTTACCATGTTGGCCAGCCTAGTCTTGAACTCCTGACCTCAGGTCATCCACCCGTCTTGGCTTCCCAAAGTGCTGGCATTATGGGTGTGAGCCACTGTGCCCAGTTGGCAAGGTCTTTATACCTAATGTGTCTCTGGCCAAGATTTATTGAGTGATACAGGACTAATGGGTGGGGGAGGCACAGGTCATCCAGGCTCACGAGTTTGTGGCTTGCTACTCCAGGAGTGCCCTGCTGCAATCTCATGGGGGCAGGAAGAAGTCCTCAACCAGGCTCAATGGAGGAGGGGTGAACACACAGGGTGTCAGGGTGGAGGCATGGTTGCAAATGGGTGGATCTAAGGTGGGCATGACAGGATGCCAGGTTCTAGTGCATCTAGGCTCAGACGGAACTGAAACGGTTGAGGCCAGGTGTGGTGGCTCACGCCTGTAATCCCAGCACTTTGGGAGGCTGAAGCGGGTGGATCACTTGAGGTTGGGAGTTCGAGACCAGCCCGACCAACATGAAGGAACCCTGTCTCTACTAAAAATAGAAAATTAGCCCGATGTGGTGGCACATGCCTGTAATCCCAGCTACTTGGGAGGCTGAGGCAGGAGAATCCCTTGAACCTGGGAGGCGGAGGTTGCGGTGAGCTAAGATCATGCCACTGCATTCCAGCCTGGTCAACAAGAGTGAAACTTTGTCTCAAAAAAAAAAAAGAAAGAGGCTGAGCGCAGTGGCTCACACCTGTAATCCCAGCACTTCGGGAGGCCAGGTCGGGCGGATAGCAAGGTCAGGAGATTGAGACCATCCTGGTGAACATGGTGAAACTCCGTCTCTACTAAAAATACAAAAATTAGCTGGGTGTGGTGGCATGCGCCTGTAGTCCCAGCTACTCGGGAGGCTGAGGTAGGAGAATCACTTGAACCCAGGAGTTGGAGGTGGCAGTGAGCCGAGATCACGCCGTTGCACACCAGCCTGGGCAACAAGACCGAAACTCCGTCTCAAAAAAAAAAGAAAAGAAAATGAAACGGCTTTTGCAAAAATTTTAACACTGAGAAAATTATAACAGAGAAAGAGAGCTGACCTAACTGACTCCATCTTGCCTCTAACCTCCGAGGTTTCTTTGTTCATTCCTAGGTGTAGGCCGAACTAACTTTGGAAGGAACTTCATTTATAGTTTAACTGTGTTTGGGGTTTTTTGGTTTTTGTCTTTTTTGAAACAGAGTCTCCCTCTGTCACCCAGGCTGAGAACATTGGCACAATCATGGCTCACTGCAGCCTCTGGCTTCTGGGCTCAAGGGATCCTCCTGCCTCAGTAGCTGGCACCACAGGTGTGTGTACTAACATCCTGGCTAATTTTTTATGTTTTGTAGACATGGGTCTATGTTGGCCAGGCTGGCCCTCAAACTCCTGTGATCAAGTGATCCTCCTGCCTAGGCCTCCTAAAGCTGAGATTACAGGTGCGAGCCACTGCACCCAGCTTCTGACATCATATAAGTCACTAGGTGGCTGTGTCATTTTGTCACCAGTTGGCCACACCAGTGAAAAACAAATGATGTAGGGATGGGGAGTCACCTAGAATCATCTGAGGTCTTTCTAGGATTGAACCCCATTTTATTTTGTTATTGTTACTATATATATATATTTTTGAAATGGAGTCTCGCTCTGTTGCCCAGGCTGGAGTGCAATAGCGCGATCTCAGCCCACTGCAACCTCCGACTACTGGGTTCAAGCGATTCTCTTGCCCCAGCCTCTTGGGTAGCTGGGATTACAGGCGCCCGCCACAACGCCTGCCTAATTTTTTTGTATTTTTCATAGAGATGGGGTTTCTCCGTGTTGGCCAGGCTGGTCTCGAACTCCTGACCTCAGGTGATCTGTCTGCCTCGGCCTCCCAAAGTACTGGGATTACAGGCGTGAACCACTGCTCCTGGTCTTATTATTGTTATTTTTAGGAACAGGGTTTTGCCCTGTTGCTCAGGCTGGAGTGCAGTGGTGAGATCACAGCTCCCTGAAGGCTCCAACTCCTGGGCTCAAGAGATCCTCCTGCCTCAGCCTCACAAGTAGCTGAGACTGCAGGCATACAACACCATGCCTGGCTAACTTTCGTTGAGTTCTTGTAGAGATGGGGTCTTGCTGTGCTGCCCGTGCCGAACTGAAACTCCTGAGCTCAAACGATCCTCCTTTTTCGGCCTCCCAAATTGCTGCACCCGGCCTACGTCCCATTTTACATATGACAAAACTGAGATGTTGAGTGCCCTGCCTGAAGTCCTGGATCAGGTAAGGGCTGGAGGGCAGATTCTGGAGTCGCCAGAGGCTGCCTGGTGAGGTAACTTCAGCCCCATAGGGGAAGTTAAGATCCTTCCTCTTTTCAGTGTTTTCGGTCATTCTCAAATTAACCACCTGTGGGCGGTGGTGGCCACTTGCTGAAGCAAGGGGATCAGGGCTGCAGCTGGCTGAGGAGGCCTCTGGCCTGGCCAGCCTGATGTCTTCTCTTCAGGGCCCCATGGCCCCCTCCTGCCTCCCAAAGCCAAGCTCACAGCCTTCTCCACCTACACCTCCTCTACGCCCACCCAGGCCTGGGCAGACCACCACCCCAGGTGCCATCTTTGGCTGGCCTCCCCCACCCACGCCAACTCTAGCCCTGGGCAGCCTGGCACACCAACCTTGCTGGCGCCTCACCGGGCCAGCCAGGCCCTGCCATGCCCACCTCACCTCTTCCACCTCCCCAGCTCCTCCTTGGACCCCGTCTCCTCTCTGAACCTGGCCCAGTGGCCTCACGGGGTGTTCCCTCCTTGGTGTTGTCACCGCCCATCTGTCCTATCATCACTCTGTGGGCCAGAGTCCCAGGATCTTCAGCTCCCTGAGGGCAGGCCCTGAATGCTGTCCAGGGCAGCCTCTGTGCAGGGCATGGGGTGAGTGAGCAGTGCATGGCTCCTGCGGGGGCAGAAGGCGAGTGTTCAGACACGTCAGGGCTCTGGGGGACAGGGACACTGTGATTGGGTCCTCTGTGCCGGCGTTCTCAGCATTAGGTCACCACAGAATTGGCTTTCTGCTAACCAGACCCAAGAAACTGGCCAAGAACCCACAGTGACAAGGTCCTAATTGACCCAGACGGATGTGCCTGGGGGAAAACCTACCTGAGCTGCCGGGGACCGGGGAGGCCTTAGGCTCCAAGCCCAGCAGCCTCTGCATCAGGGACTTCCGGGTTCACCAAGCAAGGCTTTCCCACCCCTATGGTGTAGCTGTGGCCCCCTGGGGCTGGGCCTGGAAAATTCTTGCCTTTACAAGTCTCTTGCCAACCTTTAGACCCAGGGAAGAGAAGGCCCAGGCGTAGGCCCCTGGCCAGGAGTAGACTGGGGTCTGGTTAGAATTGAATTACATTATTTCCGCAGTGTTTGTCTTTGTGATTACTTTCTATTTCTGGCAAGTGATATTTGTTTTCCACTTGTGGGGACGCCTTAATACAGCCGTTTGCAGGGCCTCCTCCGTGGAGGAGGGAGCTGAGACCCAGAGGCATGGGCGTCATCCTCCACACTGCCGATGGGGAAAGACTTCAGCCCTGTGCTGTACGCAAGGCCACACTGCTAGAGGACAGAGAGGCTGGGATTAGAACCCCGTCCATCTGAGCATCTGACACCAGAGCCTGTGCTGCTCACTTTCCTTCTTTCTCTCTCTTTCTTTTTCTTTTTCTTTCTTTCTTTCTCTTTCTTTCCTCCTTTCTTCCTTTTTTCCTTTCCTTTCCTTTTATTTTTTCTTTCTTTTCTTTCTTTCTTGCTGATGGAGTCTCCCTCTGCCGCCCAGGCTGGAGTGCAGTGGTGCGATCTTGGCTCACTGCAACCTCTGCCTCCTGGGTTCAGGGGATTCTCCTGCCTCAGCCTCCTGAGTATCTGGGACTACAGGCGCGTGCCACCACACCCAGCTAATATTTTGTATTTCTAGTATCGACCAGGTTTCACTGTGTTAGCCAGGATGGTCTCAATCTTCTGACCTCATGATCCGCCCGCCTTGGCCTCCCAAAGTGCTGGAATTACAGGTGTGAGCCACCGCTGGATGACATTCTTTGTGATTCTGTTGGTGAGCACCCCCTGCCCTCTCCTGGCAGGCTGGGCCACCGATTGCAGGCTGCATCATGCTTCCTGCCTGACCCATGCCCAGAGGGCAGCAGCTTCCAGGCTTGGCTTCCCAATGTGGAGCTAGAGCCCTCAGAGGCTTAGAAGACACTCGCACGCAGAGCCCTTCCAGATTTGGAATATTCAGCCATCCTCTCACCTGCTTTGCAGGCGTTTTTGTAAAGCAGCTTGCCTATATCAAGCTTTTCCATGGGATTCAAGTTGATTTCACAGAAACTCCCATAATTTTTCTGTTGCTGCTCGTGTTTGAGCAACTTACACAACACTTAGTTACATTCGGGTTGCCACACAGCTCAACAGACGCAAACCGGTTTGGGGACAAACACCCTGATTGGGGAAGCATGTAACTCCGGGGTGGGGGAAGCCTGGAGAGGAACCCAGCAGGTACTCAGGCACCTGGCAGGCAGGGAGGGAGGGGTGCCAGTGGTGAGAACAGCTCCCGCCTCTGTGTTCTTTCACCGGTGTGGACCCTGGGAGCATCCTCCTGGCTGGAAATGGGATAGCATTTTCCCTGCACCTCCTGGGACCTGTGCAAAGCCAGGTGCTCCTGCTGGTGCCCACTCCTTGGGTTGACAGCATGCCCTCTGGCTCCCTCCCCTCCTCGGTCCAGATGCCCACCCAGAATTGGGGCCCCTCACCCTCCTTGCCAAATTCTCATCCTATACCTGGTCATCAAACGTGTTTGGGAGTTGCTGAAGTGCCTGTTACTAAGGCTGGTGGTGCCTGCAAGAGGAGTCTCAGGTGCAAAACTGAAGGAGGTGCTGAAAAGCAGTCATTAAATAATCCAGTTAAAAACGGCGGAGGGGCTGGGTGAGGTGGCTCACCCCTGTAATCCCCGGCACTTTGGGAGGCTGAGGTGGGTGGATCATATGAGGGCGGGAGTTCGAGACCAGCCTGACCAACATGGAGAAACCCCATCTCTACTAAAAATATAAAATTAGCCGGGTGCCCCTGTAATCCCAGCTACTCGGTAGGCTGAGGCAGGAGAATC
>NW_016108180.1:52982-68348 GCF_001604975.1 Cebus imitator | reverse complement strand
AAAGAGAAATGCAGATATACTGAGTCAGACTGAGGCATAAATAACTACTCCTCTACCCCTTCACATGTAAATTGTGTATTCAGTGACAGGCTGACCAAAGGCCTGAAAGAATGCAACTTTTTTTTTTTTTTTGAGAAGGAGTCTCACTCTGTCACCCAGGCTGGAGTGCAGTGGCACAATCTGGACTCAGTCCTTAGAAAACCCTAGCCTCTGAATTTTCAGAGACGTTGATTTGAGTTATAACTGGCCACCACGTGGCATGGTCAGTTTGCTATCAATTAACCTCTCTATTGCAATGCCCCACTCTCGGTGAATTGGTGTTGTCTGTTCAGTGGGCAGCAAAAGAATCCACCAAGGGGTTATCTGGTCAGAGCTGGGAGCCTTTCTTCCTCCATGTGTCCTCAAGGAGCTCTGCCCAGGCCAGGGAACTTTCCCTGGCATGTCCAGGCAGGCGGCAGCTTTCTGCCCTACCATGCCCTTCCCCGGGGCAATGAGCACGTGGAAAAGGAGGGGGAAATACAGGGGAAAACAGAACATCACCACCCTATCTCTCCACACAGGCAAAGTGCCCGGCATCTGTCAGGAGTTCCGTGCAGCTGATCTCAGGGTGCCGCTCTTCCTCCATCGTTTGCATAAAATTACACAGCCTCTTAGGTCCTCAGAGCTCATATGTCCCCTCCCTTGATTTCACCCATCAGTGAAGAACCTGGCATTCCTCCCCACCGTTTTCAGCTTGTTGTCTGTCTCTGGTGACCGAGCCTCATTCATCTCGGGTTTCCCAGTCTAGCCCTGGACGCACTGTTGAGCCTCAGGTAATGATACTGCGCCGAGTGTGTGTGTGTGTGTGTGTGTGTTTTGAGACAGAGTCTTGCTCAGTTGCCCAGGCTGTGTGTGTGTGTGTGTGTTTTGAGACAGAGTCTTGCTCAGTTGCCCAGGCTGGAGTGCAGTGGCACAGTCTCGGCTCCCTGCAAACTTGGCCTCCCAGGTTCAAGCCATTCTCTTGCCTCAGCCTCCCGAGTAGCTGGGACTACAGAGGCATGCCACCACGCCCAGCTAATTTTTGTGTTTTTAGTAGAGATAGGTTTTCACCATGTTAGCCAGGCTGGTCTCAAACTCCTGACCTCAGACAATACACCCGTCTTGGCCTGCCAAAGTGCTGGGATTACAGGCCTGAAACACTGCACCCGGCAGACATTCTGCTCTCTCTTGGGCCTCATTTTCCTCCTCTAGAAAATGACTGTTTCTTTGTCCTGTCTACCTGCCAGCCTTTCCCAAGGATCAAACTCCTGAGTGGGGTGGGTCAGGGATCCTCAGCCAACATGCTGGAAGTAAAAGGGGTTTGTAGGGAGTTTCTGTTCTTTGGCTCACAGTAAGACTTTGAGGGAACAGGACAGGGGTCCTTTTTTTTTCCTCCCCCAAAGCAGTTTGTAAACCGGTTAAACCACTTCAATGAAAATTGATTCAGGCCAGGATCCTGGATAGATGCAGAAACTATTACAGGAAGTCTACTGGGGATCAGGGCATTCATAGGCTATCAAAGTAAAAGGTTATCTTACAATGGGGGAGGCCTGGCAGGTACCACCAACAATGGGGCAAGCTGACATCACACACCTGTACCTCCCGATCCCATCTGTCTCCAGAGTAAAGGAGGCTAAAGAGACTTTCCAAGTAAGTGCGATGCTTGATCTGGGAGGAGAACCTGGATCAGAAAAAAAAGAACAGCTAAAGAGGATGTCAGGGGGTAAATGGGAAGATGGACAGATTTCAGCATCGTGTCCATGTCACGTTTCTTGAATTCAATGATTACACAATATGACAATGTAGGAGAGCGAACCTGTTCTTTGGAGAAGCATGGGAAAGTGTGTAGGGGTAAAGGGTCAAGTATCTGCCACTAATTGTCACAAGGTTCACCAAACCAAATGGAGAGATAGCGAGATAGAAAAGCAGAGAGAGAGAGAAAGAGCTGAAATGATAAACACTGGGGAATCTGATTGTTGTATTTATACTATTCTTGCAACTACTCTGTACATTAACTATTTTTCCAAAACAGAAGTCCGTGGGAGAATAAATATAAAATATCAGAAGCAGAAAGGGCTTTAAAGACCCCACAGTCAGCCCACCCTCTCTCAGACAGGACCCTGAGAAGGAAAGGTCTTGGCCCATGGTCAGTCCATGAGCCACAGCAGGGCTGGCCAGACCCAAGCTTGCTGACTGCAAACACAAGGCCCCAGCCCTGGGTCTAAGGACCCCCAAGAACAGCAGGGTGGCATCATTCAATGTCATTCCTGTTTCCTCTCCCTGCTCCCCCAGGCTGCACCACAGTTAGCACCTTGCAAGAGGTGAGCACCTCCCATGGGGTTCAGGGGAGAAACCTACCCCTCTCTTTCCAAAGAAACTGAACCCCTAGCTTCCCTCAGCATGTTCTGCTGAATACACTGGAGAGACAGCCCTATCTCCCTGGGTGCAGGCAGGATCAGACCTCAGGGAAAAAAGGAGGGTTCAGAGAAAAAAGGACTTTTTTTTTTTTTTTTTTTTTTTGAGACGCAGTTTTGCTCTTGTTGCCCAGGCTGGAGTGCAATGGTATGATCTCGGCTCATTGCAACCTCTGCCTCCCAGGTTCAACTGATTCTCCTGCCTCAGCCTCCTGAGTAGCTGGGATGACAGGCATGTGCCACGACGCCCGGCTAACTTTGTATTTTTAGGAGAGACAGGGTTTCTCTATGTTGGCCAGGCTGGTCTCAAACCCCCATATCAGGTGATCTGCCTGCCTCGGCCTCCCAAAGTGCTGGGATTACTGGCGTGAGCCATGGCACCTGGCCTTAGGGAATCTTTTAAAGACAAAGAGAACTCCTGACCTGGTGATCTGCCGGCCTCAGCCTCCCAAAGTGCTGGTATTACAGGCATGAGCCACCATGCTCGGCTAATTTTTATATTTTTTAGTAGAGACAGCGTTTCACCATGTTGGCCAGGCTGGTATCAAACTCCTGGCCTCAAGTGATCCACCTGCCTTGGCTACCACACTGAGCCAACAAATATATATAATAATTTAAATGATGGGTTGGGTGTGGTGATTCACGCTTGTAATCCCAGCACTTTGAAAGGCTGAGGCGGGCAGATCACTTGAGGTCAGGAGTTCCCTTTGTTTTTTTTTTTTTTTGAGACGGAGTTTCGCTCTTGTTACCCAGGCTGGAGTGCAATGGCGCGATCTCGGCTCACCGCAATCTCGGCTCACCGCAACCTCCGCCTCCTGGGTTCAGGCAATTCTCCTGCCTCAGCCTCCTGAGTAGCTGGGATTACAGGCACGCACCACCATGCCCAGCTAATTTTTTGTATTTTTTAGTAGAGACGGGGTTTCACCATATTGACCAGCATGGTCTCGATCTCTTGACCTCGTGATCCACCCGCCTCGGCCTCCCAAAGTGCTGGGATTACAGGCTTGAGCCACCGCGCCCGGCTTCCCTTTGTTTTTAAAAGATTCCTTAAGGCTGGGCACCATGGCTCATGCCTGTAATCCCAGCACTTTGGGAGGCAGAGGCAGGCAGATCACTTGAGGTCAGGAGTTGGAGATCAGGCTGGCCAACATCATGACACCCCATATCTACTAAAAATACAAAAAATTAGCTGGACAGGCATGCACCTATAATCCCAGCTACTTGGAGGCTGAGGCAGGAGGATCCCTTGAACCTGGGAAGTTGCAATGAGCTGAAATTGCACTGCTGCCCTCCAGCCTGGGTGACACAGCAAGATTCTGTCTCAAAAATAAAAAATTAAAAAAAAAAAAATAGCCGGGTGCAGTGGCTCAGGCCAGTTATCCCAGCACTTTGGGAGGCCAAGGTGAGTGGATCACAAGGTCAGGAGTTCAAGACCAGCCTGGCCAATATGGTGAAACCCCATCTCTACTAAAAATACAAAAAATTAGCCAGGTGTGGTAGTGCATGCCTGTAATCCCTGCTACTTGGGAGGCTGAGGCAGGAGAATCGCTTGAACCTGGGAGGCGGAGGTTGTAGTGAGCAAAGATCGAGCCATTTCACTCCAGCCTGGGTGACAGAGTGTAGAGAGCCAGAGTGGCCCACCCCCTCTGGGGGAATCAGCAGCAAGGCTGCTGTGAACTTTGAGTGAACTCCAGAGAAGTGAAACCATAATAGGGGAATGTGTATGTCTCAGAGAAGAGCAGAGAGGCCTAGAAAAAGATAACCAGCTCTCACTGATCTTCCTGCAAGATAGTTGTTAGCTGAAGTATGTTAGCTAAAGTGTGAGAATTATAATCACACGATGTTCTAAGTAACTGCACCCTCCCTCTGCTTTATACTTTGTAAACATATAAAATAAAGTACTCTGAGGCAGGTCGGGGCCTAAGAGATTGACATCATCAGCTTTTTGGACCGCCTGGCCCAGCCTTATCTATGTCTGTCTGTATTCTTTCTTTATGCCCTCCTAGGTCTTTGAACCCTTGTGCAGCGCAGGACATAGCACCCGGCAGAACGGAGCAAGACTCCGTCTCAAAAATAAATAAAAAATAAATGGCCTTACAAGACAGAAAAATAGATTCCACCCCAATTCTGGTTTTGTAGGATTGTTTGCTGGACTTAGCATTTACAGTCTTAACCTAAACAGTATTTAAGTTTTGTTTACTTTATGCCCTTAGGCAATGAGTCTTTCCAGGAAAAGTCATGTGTGGGAATTCTTTATAACTCAGGGATGATTGAAAGGGGACAGCCAGCTTAGTCACCTCCACATTTCACAAGGAAGCCAGGCGTTGGAGGCTCACACCTGTAATCCCAGCACTTTGGGAGGCTGAGGTGGGAGGATCACTTGCACCCAGAGGTTGAAGACCAGCTAGGGCAACACGGGAAAACCCCACCTTTACCAACAACAGCAACAACAACAAACAATTTGGGCGTGCTGGTGCATGGTGGTGCGTGCCTGTAGTTCCAGCTACTTGGGAGTCTGAGGTGGGGGGATCATCTGAGACCTGGGAGGTCCAGGCTGCAGTGAGCTGTAATGATACTAGTGCACTCCAGCCTGGGCAACAGAGTGAGACCCTGTCTCAAAACAAAAAACGAACAAACAAAAAATTTCACAAGGAGAAGAAACTCTTAACATCACACGTTCAGAGCCATGATAATCATCATTAATTCGGGTATAAGAAGGAAAATAAAGCAGGAGAAGGTGCCCACTGTCTGTCAAATTCACCCATTCAACAAGTATTTTGGGTGGTTGTCATGGCTTATGCCTGTAATCCTGGCACTTTGCGAGGCCGAGGTGGGAGGATCACTTGAACCCAAGAGTTCCAGACCAGCCTGGCCAACATAGTGAAACCTGTCTACAAAAAATACAAAAATGGCCAAGCACAGTGGCTCATGCCTGTAATTCCAGCACTTTGGGAGGCTGAGATGGGTGGATCACGAGGTCAAGAGATCGAGACCATCCTGGTCAACATGGTGAAACCCCGTCTCTACTAAAAATACAAAAATTAGCTGGGCATAGTGGCGCGTGCCTGTAGTCCCAGCTACTCGAGAGGCTGAGGCAGGAGAATTGCTTGAACCCAGGAGGCGGAGGTGGCGGTGAGCCGAGATCGCACCATTGCACTCCGGCCTGGGTAACAACAGCGAAACTCCGTCTCAAAATAAATAAATAAATTAGCTAGACGTGGTGTACATGCCTGTAGCCCTTGCTACTCAGGAGGCTGAGGCAGGAGGAATACTTGAGCCTGGGAAATTGAGGCTAAAGTGAGCTGTGATCAGGCTCCTGCATTCCAGCCTGGTCAAGACTGAGACCCTGTTGTTGTTGTTTAAAGTATTTATTTAGCACCTACTATAGGCTAGGCTCCTGGCATGTAAAGGACTTCAAATCATTCCGGGCCCTGCCCTCAGGGAGCCCACAGTCCACTGGGATGGGGTGGGAGTGGGGGAAACACGCAGGAGGCACTCAGCTAAGTGGGACAAAGACCACTCCACAGTGGGACCAAAGGGTGGGGAGGGGAGGCGCCGCGGGGAAGGAGGCACCGCGCGGGCCGTGCTGAGGCCGCAGCATTTCACCTGGGACGTGAGCAATCAGCACGGGCCGGCCCGACAGCGCTGCCCAGGGAACTGCAACTTCAAAGGCCCGGGGAAGGGCCGCACTGAGCAGCTGCAGGCACCTGCCAGGCCAGGCGGGGCGGCCCCCGCGGGCTCCGAGGCCTCTTCTTCTCGCTCCCAATTGGGGGGCGCCATCTTGCTTCCTTTACGGCGGCAAACGAGGCCCAAAAAGGACAGCGTCCCGCGCGGGGCCGCACACCGGCCGGAGAGCTCCAAGCATCTCCGGTTCCCCGGTCCCCGCCCCCGCGCCCGCCCCCCGCGCGCACCCGCCCCCTCGGCCCCGCCCCTGCTCCGGGGTGACGCTGGCCGGGGCGCGACAGTGTCGGCTGCGGCGGCGTAGCGAGTGCAGCGCGGGGTCACCATGGGGGCTACGCTAAGCACGGTAGGTGGGGAGGGGGCGCCGGGGCCGCGGGGCGTCGCGAGGGACGGGGACCCGGCGGCGAGGGGGCTGGCCGGCCTGCGGGAAGGGGCGGGGGACCCCGGCCGCACCCAGCTCCACCCCACCCCACCCGGCCGCACCCACTCCTCCGCCAGCCCGACCCGCCGCGCCCGACCCCTCCCCGGCCCGCCCCACCCCTCCCCGGCCCGGGCGAGCCGTGGTGACCGCGACTCAGGGCCCGGGCGTCGGTGGCGGGGACCCAGTCCTCCTGCCTGGGGGGGCGCGCCAGAGCCCAGCACGTGGGAGCACCCGGGCCCCGCCCTGGCCGCCGCGGAGCCTTGGCTGCCGGAGGGACCCGTAGTTGTGAGTGTGAGCGGGCGTGTGAGTGAGTCCACACGACTGTGAGTGGAAGTGTGACGGTGGGTGCGAAGGGCGGGTGTGGAAGCGTGTGCTGGTGTGTAAGTGTGTCCGGCAGTATGTGAATGGCCAGTGTGACAGCGTCAGAGGGTTTTGCACGTTTTAGCAACAAGGAACAGAAACCCCGTGACACTGGGGCGTCCTCCCAATGCGCAGTGGGCCCGGTTGCCGGCAAGGCCAGGCTCCCACTCACCCTGCAAGCTTTGCTAGGGACCTCACACTTTGTGGTGTCAGCGCTGTTCGCTCCATTTCCCAGATGGGGATTTGCAAGTTAGGCTTAGCCAGTGTCCGACAGCGCCCCCGCCCTAGGGAGCCAGTTCCGTGGGGTTTCAAAGTCCACTCTGCTGCTGTCACTTCTGGGCTGGCCTAGAGACACTTTCCCTTCCCGTCAGGCCACCTCTCTCCAGTTTCTCAAAAGTGGACCCTTATGGGGCTGGAGGCTTGTGTTTGTGTGGTCACATGGAGGCTGCAGCTGCAGAGGGCACCTACTCAGTCAACTGTGACCTGATGGGCATGGGGAGGCTGGCACAGGAGGAATCAGCCCAGCACTTCTACACCTCCATACCTGGCATCTGCCACTTGGAGGGCACCTAGGTCCTCCCTCAGGCGCTGGAGGCTCCTCCTAGGGGAGCCAGGCAAAAGGCCTCTTGGCTTTGACGGTTGTTCAGTAAAGTGTGTCCCAATCCAGAACTCGAGGATGTTCAGACCCCAGGTGAACCCGTGGGCACCACGCTAGCCTCCATGCCCATTTTTCCCCAGAAAGCACCTGCCTCCTTTTTTGTTGAAATGTCCTGTGTTGCTAGAGCCTCCCCTGGTCTCCACCCCGCCCTTCCCTGCTGTTTTTGGTGGTGCTCCTAACCACCCAGCTGGGGCTTGGATTTATGGCCGTGGTGTGCTCAGCACCTGGCTGCTCCATACATTTCTTTTTGTTTTTTTCTTTTTGAGACAGGATCTCTCACCCAGACTGTAGTGCACTGGCTCGATCATAGCTCACTGCAGTCTCAACCTCTTGTGTACAGTAAATGATCCTTCTACCTCAGCCTCCTGAGTAGCTGGGACTGTAGGCATGCACCAACATCTCCAGCTGATTTTTTTGTTTTTGAGACGGAGTCTTACTCTGTCACCCAGATTGGAGTGCAGTGGCGTGATCTCAGCTCACCACAACCTCCACTTCCTGGGCTCAGGCGATTCTCCTGCCTCAGCCTCCCAAGTAGCGGGGATTAATATGCACTCACCACCACACCCAGCTAATTTTTGTACTTGTAGTAGGCATAGGGCTTTGCCATGTTGGCCAGCCTGGTCTGGAACGCCTGACCTCAGGTGATCCACCTGCCTCAGCCTCCCAAAATGCTGGGAGTGAGCCACCATGCCTAGCCTAATTTTTTGGATTTTTAATAGTGACAAGATCTCACTATGTTGCCCAGGCTTGTCACAAACTCCTGAGCTCAAGTGATCCTCCCGCCTTGGTCCCCCAGAGTGCTGGGATTACAGGTGTGAACCACTGTGCCTGGCCTCGTTCCATACATTTCTGTTGAATGGCTGAGCCGTCCTCTGTGAGGGGCAGAGCCCTGTCTGGGAGTCAGGTGGGGATTTCCTTTGTGGGTGCTGCTGGGATCCCTGCTTGGCCCAGAATGTCCCCAGCACACTCTGAGCCAGGCCTCCTGGCTCAAGGGCTCCCTACAGTCTGCAGGAGGCTGGCTGGGGGCCTGGTGCACTAGGTGTCTTATCTGGGATGTGCAGGCCCTGTGGGAGGCCTCTCCCAATACTTTGGGGGATCCAGGCCTGGGTTTGGCCCTGGACTCTGCCAGCCACTCTGGGGAAATGCTGGGGCTTGGCCTGCCATCCTGGACTGTAGTTCCCCTGCCTCCCTGCCCTGCCGTGAGTGCTCAGCGACCCTGATGGACTGACAGGTAGAGTCTGCTGGGTTTTCCTACTGTCCCTGGCAGCCCCAAGCTTAGTTGGTGGCCCAGATCCCAGCTCTGTGTCCAGCTGCTCCTCCTTGCTGGGTTCCCTTCCCTCACAGTTCCCAGCCCAGCCACAGCCCCCCACTGCAGGACTTCCTGCACTCCCGCCCACTTCTTCCCACTTAGAACAGGACTAGGAGGGAGGTGCCGCTCAGATTCTGGTGGGACCACTGGCGGGCAGGCAGGGGGACAGGTAAGCAAGTCACCTGACTGGCTTGTCTAAGCTCCAGGGCAGGGAGCTGGCACCTGAGGAGAACTGGGCCTGCCAGGTTGGGGGTCCTGGCAGCTCTCTCTGCCCACCCCAAACCTGGCCTGGGCAGAGTGGAGGCCATGGTCCCAGTGGGGAATTCCAGAGGTGGGCAGCTGAGCAGGGCATTCTTTTTTTGGGTTTTTTTTTTTTTTTTATTTATTTTTATTTTTAAAGACGGGGTTTCTCCATGTTGGTCAGGCTGGTCTTGAACTCCCGACCTCAGGTGATCCGCCCGCCTTGGCCTCCAAAGCGCTGGATTACAGGCGTGAGCCACCGTGCCCGACCTACTGAGCAGGGCATTCTAAGAGCAGGGAGCAGAGCTATGCAGGCCCTCAGCTATGGTGGGTGAGGTGGGTGCTCCTTAAAACTCTGCCACCCTGTGTCCCTCTTCCGCTCTATGTTATTAGAGGCAAGGAGAGCCGAGGGTGGTGGATTCCCTGGTGGGGCAGAGCATGGCTTGTGGGCATTAGGTGAGGGCCTGGGAGGCAGCCGTCCCCTGAGCCCCCAGGGTGGCTGGGGTGAGGTGATATCTGTATGTGTGTGTGTATGTGTGTGTAAGTGTGCACACAGCACGGCTGAGGAGGCACAGGGGCAGGACCTTGGGCTCAGCCATCTGCCTCCTGTTTACTTGGCCCACTACTGGTGGAGATGGGGGTGTTGCCAGTGCTGGGGGTTGGGGCAGACCCCATTCCAGCCCATGCTGGTGGGAAGAGAGTACACCCACCTTGTGAGTCTGGCAGGGCCTGTAGCTTTCAGGAGGTGAACCCTTTGCCCCTCCGCTGCTCCTGGCCGTGGTGCATCTGTCTCCCTCATTGGCTTGAACTCGGGTGGGGCCTCCTGGCTTGTGTCCCCTGCATTGGGCATGGTGATGGTCTGCCCTTCGCTGCCTCCCCAGATAAGAGCTTGTACCTATAAAAAGCCCACCCCTGAAACTGCAGGGTTTACTGGACAAAGGCACATTCCTCCAATGGTTATTTGCTCTTGCATTGCCACACTGTGTTACAATTTGCTTCATTTCCTTACTATTTGATACGTAGTGTGCCTTTCTCTGTTACTGTAACTATTGCGAATGACAAATGTTTATCTTACTGAGCAATCAAAATGATATGGATGGGAATGAACTTCAGAGGCTGGGCCTGAACCCGGAGGTGGTTGCTCAGGCTTGGCACTCAGCCACGTGACCTGTACCTCTCAACTTTTGCCCTGTTAACTATATGCTATGTCATTAAGTGCTTTTAAATCTAAAACAGACAAACATCCCACCCCATCATGAGGTCAGGAGCTCAAGACCAGTCTGGCCAAGATGGTGAAACCCTGTCTCTACTAAAAATACAAAAATTAGCCGGTGTGGTGGCAGTGGCGGGCGCCTGTAATCCCAGCTACTTGGGAGGCTGAGGCAGAGAATTACTTGAACCTGGGAAGTGGTGGTTGCAGTGAGCCAAGATCACGCCACTGCACTCCATCCAGGGCAACAGAGCAAGACTCATTTAAAAATAAATAAATAAATAAAAATAAATCAGGAGATTGTGACCATCCTGGCCAACATGGTGAAACCCCATCTCTACTAAAAATACAAAAAGTTAGCTGGGCATGGTGGCGCATGCCTGTGATCCCAGCTACTCGGGAGGCTGGGGCAGGAGAATCGCTTGAACCCAGGAGGCGGATGTTGGGGTGAGCCGAGATCATGCCACTGCACTCCAGTCTGGCAACGAAAAAAAACTCCATAAAAAAAAAAAAAAAAAAAAGCCCATCCCCTCTCTTTAGTGACCAGGAGGTGTCCCCAGGCTCAGGTCTGTTCCCTGAGGCTTGGTGTCCTCACCTGAAGTGGGAGGAGTCAGGAACAGGCTTGAGGACTGAAGGAGGTGACAGGAGCCTGGCTCCTGGCAGCCCCTGTTGGGAGGGACACTGGAAGGAAGGCCCCTGACACTCATCGGCTGCCCACAGTGAGCCAGGCCTTCTGAGCAGTGCCTGACACCCAGCTCAGCCCCGGGAGCTGCGCGTGTCCTCTCCGGGTGTGGAACAGGCCCGGAAACCGCCTGCAGCTGGATCCTAAGCCCACCTCTGAGGCCGGTGCTCTTGGAGGGCAAACAGCGTTTTCTGACAAACAGGATAGGTTGTGCCCCGCCTTCACCCAGGAGTCTGGGCTCTTTTCTTGGTTCTGGAAACTTCTAAACAAAATAAAAAGACCGGGAGGGCGGGAGTCTGTTGTCTGCCACGAATTCATTCCATGAATATTTCTTGAGTGCTTTCTGCGTGGAGTGTTGGGGATACAGTGGTGACGACAGATCCCAGGGTGTACTCCAGGTTCACCTCTGGATATTCATGGGGAGCTGGCGCCTGGGGTTGGAGCAAGGTCTGTGCAAGGGCGGAGGCCCACATTCGGGGACTTGCTGTCGGGGCCACTAACACATAGGTGTCTTTTTCTTGGCCCAGCACTCCCCCAGGCTCACGTCCGTGGGTTTAGGTTTAGGGCAAGTGAGGGATGTGGGATACCAATGGAAAATCAGAAACTAAAGCCCAGGCTCCACGCTGGGGCTCCCTGAGCTGCGTTTGTCCCCTCATTTGTCACATGGGGAACATGGCTGTTCCTACCTTGTGCCGCTGTGGGAGGGCCAGGGAGGAAACGGGGGAAGGTGGCTGGCAGCCTGTGAAGCCAGCTGCCCTCCGAGGGGCCTTGTGCTGGGAAAATAGAACTCCAGGGAGCACCAAGCACAGCTCCAGCTCCTCATGTCATTCAAGTTCGTTTCCAGGGCTCCCAACAATGGTCATTTCCTGCAAATGTAACTTGAGCCAACTTTTCCCCTAGATTCTGTTCCCCATGGGTGTGGTTTCTGTGACTGAGGGAGGAGTCGATAGCACAGGAATCATCGATAGCACAGGAATCATCGATAGCACAGGAATCATCGATAGCACAGGAATCATCGGAATGGCCCTCACCCCAGGGAGATTCCAGAGGGGACCAGGGCTGTGAAAAGTCTACCAAAGGGCCTGGTTAGCTTGGGAAGGGCTCATTCAGGAAGATTTGATGTTTGAGCTGGGCTCTGATGGACGAATAGGAGTTTGCTGGTTGGATGAGCACAGTGCAAGGGCATTTAGGACTGAGAAGAGAGAGAGGCAAACACCTAAAGCAAGGTGAGCTTGATGTTGAGAGAGCAGAGAGCTGGGAGGAGGTGAGTCCAGAGTTGGGGCCATAGAGAGGGTGCCTTCAGGTAGGCAGTGGGGAGCTATAGTGGGTATTTGAGGAGGGGGTGGAGCCACCTGTTGGTGTGGGGCCCCCGGCGCTGGAGGCAGGTGCTCATGCCTCACTGTGGGAGGTAGGATATTAGACTTGGGCTGTGGGCTCTGTGACTGGAGCACAGAGAGGGCACCTGCCCTGGGAAGAGCAGGGCTTTGGCCTAGACAGGCCTGGAGTCCAATCCTGGCCCACCCCATGTGGCTGCATGACCTTGGCAATTCACTTAATCTATCTGAGGGACAGATAACAGTGTCATGTGCTGAGGGTGCTTGGAGGGCCGGCTTTGGTGTCACTCAGGGCAGGTCACTCCCCTTTCCTGGCCTTGGTTTCACGTGTGCTGCTGCTGATCACTGCCTGCAGCCTAGGGTTGAGGTGGGGAATGTCCCGGGAAGCCCACGGCCCTACTCAGAGCAGTGCCAGCTCAAGGGCTTTGGTCCCTGTGTGCCTCCTTCCTCCCACCCTCTTCATCCTCCAGGTGGGCCTGGGGAGGTGAAGCGACTCTCTTGCTGTCCTGAGCTGGGACTCAAACCCTGGTCTCTAATCCAAGTCCATGGCTGCCAGCCAGGGCCTTAAAGGAGGCCCGGGATGGGTGACACACCTGGGCCATGCTGATTAAATGGGTGGTGGCCAGAGACCTGAGCTGGATGGCCCTGCGCATTGGTGGGGGTGGGCTAGACACCCACAGCCCTTCCTTTAGACCCATGGGCCAAATACCAAGGGCCCCATGGAGGGTGGCCTCAGCTGCACCCAGCGTGGAGGCCCTGCCTGGGAGAGAGGCATTTTGTTTTGAGTCCAACAAAAGGCCTATAACTGTAGCCGGGCAGCTTGGAGCTGCTGGGCCGGTTTGGGGGCAGGGGCCAGGCCTGGCATGAGGTGGTAGCACCCCTGCCCTTCCTTCACTTGGCTATTCCACCTCTCAGGTGTTAGAGGCCCCATGAGGGTGGCAGGGAAAGCTCCTAAGTGTGACCGGCACTTCCCAGGTTATAGGCCCCTACATGACGTGGGCGCCCCCTCATCTCGTCTCATAGCTCCTGAGAGAGAGAGATGGGCCAGGCAGTGGCCCTTGCCTTCTACAAACAGGACACAGGGTTCCTCCAGAGCATCCTCCCAGAGTTGTTGGAGAGTAGGGAGTCCTGGTAGGGTTCCAGAAGGGGAGGGGCAATGGGGCTAGGCCTTGAGAGGTAAGGAGCATCCCTGTCCCCGGATGGAGCAGGGGCATTTGTAGTCTGTGTTCTGCAGGATACACTACCTCAAGATGCCCATAGCAGATCCCACAAAGGAAGCAGAGCAACCTGCACGCTTGCAAGGAACTTGTTTCTGAGCTTCCTGGCAGTCAGGGTGAAAAGGGAACTTGTAGAGTAATGATAAGAAGAGAACACACGTGCACATTGACCGAGAGAACTGTAGCTGGGGAGGTATACCTTGATGTTGAGAGGGTGTGTAAACAAGTGGTGCAAAGCTCTCCTGAGAGCCTGTGTTTTCTGTGAACTTTGGGTTCTCAGCCTCTCTAGTTGAACTACCAGTATGGGCTTCACACACTTTTTATTTTGAAATAACTTCAAAGTTACTGTAAAAGAGCTTTTATGGGCTGGACACGGTGGCTTAACACCTGTAATTCTAGCACTTGGAAGACTGAGGCTGGCGGATCACTTGAGCTCAGGATTCTGAGACTAGCCTGGGCAACATCGTGAAATCGCGTCCCTACACAAAATACAAAACAATTAGCAAGGCCTGGTGGCACGTGCCTGTAGCCCCAGTTACTTCGGGGAGTGAGGTTGGAGGATTGCTTTAGTACAAGAGGTCAAGGCTACAGTGAGCCGAGATGATGCCACTGAAGTCCAGCCTGGGTGACCAAGTGAGACCCTGACAAAAAAATAACAAATCTCTTTTTTTTTTTTTTGAGACGGAGTTTCACTCTCGTTACCCAGGCTAGAGTGCAATGGTGTGATCTCGGCTCACTGCAACCTCCGCCTCCTGGGTTCAGGCAATTCTCCTGCCTCAACCTCCTCGATAGCTGGGATTACAGGCGCATGCCACCATGCCCAGCTAATGTTTTGTATTTTTAGTAGAGACGGGGTTTCACCATGTTGACCAGGATGGTCTCGAGCTCTTGACCTCGTGATCCACCCACCTCGGCCTCCCAAAGTGCTGGGATTACAGGCTTGAGCCACTGCGCCCGGCAACAAATCTCTTATGTACGCTTTACCCAGATGTACCTAATGTTATCATTTGCTTTGTTTCTCTCTATACAGCATGTATCTAATATATATTAGATATACTAGACACTACATGTGTGCATATACATTCAGTGGATGCTTGAATGACATGGGGGTTAGGGGCTGACCTGTGCAGTTGAAAAGGCCGGCATGGAGGCTTTTGCGGGTAATCCCAGCACTGTGGGAGGCCAAGGCGGGCGGATCACTTGAGGTCAGGAGTTCGTGACCAGCCTGGCCAATGTGGTGAAACCCTGGATCTACTAAAAATACAAAAATTGGCCGGGCAAGGTGGCTCACGCCAGCACTGCAGGAGGCTGAGGTGGGCAGATCACCTGAGGTCAGAAGTTCGAGACCAGCCTGGCTAACCTGGTGAAACCCCGTCTCTACTCATCAAAAATTAGCTGGGCGTGGCAGCAGGTGCCTGTAATCCCAGCTACTCTGGAGGCTGAGGCAGGAGAGTTCATTGAGCCGGGGCGGCGGGGTTGCAGTGAACTGAATTCTTGCTATTGCACTCCAGCCTGGGCGGCAGAGCCAGACTCTGTCTCAAAAAGAACAATACACAAAAATTGGCTGTGTGTGGTGATGTGCGCCTGTAATCTCAGCTACTTGGGAGGTAGAGGCAGGAGAATCACCTGAGCCCAGTAGGTGGAGGTTGCAGGGAGCCAGGATCACGCCACTGCACTGCACTCCATCCTGGGCTAGACCTGTAAAAAAAAATCCACGTATAACCTCTGATTTCCCCAAAACCTTAGCACTAATATACTATTGACTAGAAGCCTCACCAGTAACACGTTTGTATATTTGTATTGTGTGTGTGTGTGTGTGTGT